>NW_009615778.1:42035-46818 GCF_000690535.1 Cariama cristata | reverse complement strand
CAGGACACGAGACGCTTGGCATTCGTGTGCTTGTGCATCATCGCACCTATTACTGCGTAAAGGCTGTGAAGTGGTTTTGCCGGGAGCAGTTGTTCTGCAGGGTGTCTGTTGCTGCAGGTCTGGCGATATATAGATGTGTACCTGATATAATCAAGCCCAAAACTCCAATTATTTGGGAGAGAGAGAGGAAAGAAAACGACTTCTGCTGGTGCCAAGGTGTTTTCTTCTCGCTCCCCCTTCTTTTCCCCTCCAGGCAATCCCTGTTCTTGGATTCATTACAGTTGTGTCATTCGCTCTCATCTGGGCACAGAGAGCAGCAGTCTCTTGGTCCTTCCAGCAGGTAGGCTGCCTCGAGTGAGTTACTTTTTTTTTCCTGCTATCTCATCACTTCAGGGAAAAACACAAGAGATGTTTCTAGGCTTTGGATGCTACAGAGGGCTCTGCTCAGCTCCCTACATGGCCTATGCCCAACTCGACCTCTCCCCATTATCCCTTATCATCTCTTGTTTCTCCTTAGTCTAGAAAAGTCAGAAATTAGAATCCAAGGGAGACCTCATGTGGGAAGAGTCATGTCGATAGCCAGAAGAGCAAGGCTTGTGTTATCGTTTCCGAGTAATTAATTCAAGCCCTCAGCAATAGGCTTTCTTCTCCCACCGCTTGTCCATGTGCACGCTCCCCTGCAGATGCACTCTTGCCTTACTCCTCTCTGCTGGTGCTCTTCTTCCTTTTGACCACCCCAGCCGCTCCGCCTGCCTCCCACCTCTCAATTCCTAGCCACATCCTTGACTCCAGACCAACACTTTTTTGGCCATCTGTCTCAGGATGCTTTTGAACTGAGCCTTTATCATCTCTTCCCCTGCCCCCACTCTGGTTTTTTTTTCCTCATTTTCATCAAAGCTGTGTCTTCAGCTCTCCAGAGTTGTTGTTGTTCTTCCCTGAGTTTGTCCTTCATCTCCAGAGGGAGGAAAGGGGAGGTTTCTGCTGGTTTCCGCACAGCATGGCATGGTTGGGCCAAGCCGGTCTGTCATCCTCCCTTGCTTCCTGGCTTTTCTCTTCCTCCAGTCAGTAGGACGTGCTGTGCCACCCCACCAATGCCTGTGTCCCCAACAGTGCTGTTCAAGAAGGAGCAGGACTCTGCGTGGCTGACGGTACCAGCACAGAAGAGGTTGAGCCTGGCTGGGTCCTGGCTGGTACCTCCTGCTACTCCACCCCATTCCCAAAACAGGGAAGGTGTTCCACCCTGCTGGGCCTGCTCTGCACTTCCCGGGGTATAAACTGGAGGGTTATCAGCTGTAGTGCTGCCTCCACCGCCTTCCTGCATACCTCTCTCTGCACAAAGTTTTGACCGGCTGTACGTATCTGGCAAAGCGGAATGGGGTTTTGGTGTGTTGTCAAGTATGATCTCTTTGAGCTTCTGCTACCTGTAGTTAACCCTGGATGAGTTGTATGGAAACGGGATGATTTATCCTGAACTTTGAAGGTGTGTGTGGTTGTTTTCAGCTTCCAACCTGTATCCTTTGATGCGCACCGGTGTCCAGCAGCACTGAAATCTGTGAAGGGCACGGCTGAGGTATTCCTTCCAGCAGAGATGCCCTTTTCCACAAGACTGTTACTGATCTCATAATATGAAAGCAGTCCCCTCAGTGATTCAAACTTCTTCTCTGCTTTCAGTAACCTTTACCATGATGAGCAACACTGGTGAAATGCCACATTCCTGTGTTGGACTCCTAAACTGGAAAAGATCTCGAGACTAGATCTGTCTCAAGTTTTACTTAAAGTCATGGCCAACTTTCATCTCTGTCAGTCTTTGATAACTGAGGAGATCTGTTGCATTCAGTATTGAAGGAGCCGTGTAGTTTTAATTGTGTAGGACCAGAAATTTCTTCTGTAACTGCTTGCCATCTTAGGAGAAAGATTCAGAGGTGCACAGCTTCATCAGAATTGGTCTGACCGGATAGGAAGCTTTGCCATGCAGTCCTATGGAAGTTCTTCAGCTCTGCTTCTGCTTCCCAAGGAGCTCTTCAGCCACCTTTTAGAACCAGGCAGATCTCTGTGACACTTGTTGCCTAAAGAAAAAGTGCATTAGTTATATACTTCTAGGAGCTTCTCAAGCATTTTTCTGTTGGGGACTCTTCATTAATCTGTGATGAGTAAACAGATGTTTCCAGCCTGTTTAGTAGTACCTTCAAAGTCTTTGGTGTCCTAAGAACTTACCACTAGAGAAAGTGTCATGAAGAAGTAGATATATTCTATCCAGTAGACAAATCAGATGTCAGCTGACCTGAGAATTTACTAGCAAAGAAATGCAGCTTTTTTTTTCCTTACGAAGCATTCCACAAAAAAAATGATGAATTCTTTGTTTTTTCTTGTGTTGTGACCTGACGTCGCTATGATATTTTTTTTTCCTTTCTGTTCTTTGTATTTCAAAGATGTAGATAAGAAATCTCACCAGCTGCATCGAGTCTTTTAAAAATGCTTGTGACTGGAGATGTATAGTTTCTTCCGTACCGAAGGAGTTAGCTGTCCGTGGCTAGAGAAGCACTGCCTTTAACAATGTTTTATGGTAGCAGTATGTGAGAGCCAGAGGCGACTGTGTTTGAAAATAGCGGAGTAACCTCATTGCAAAGGAAGCTAGAGAGCTAATTAAGGGAAGGAGAAGTTATTTATGGTGCATTGTGTAATTGTTTACTATTTCAGATATATTTGTAAGCATTTCCAATGCTGTCTTAACTTTATATTCATTCCCTTGCGATTTTATTAGCTTAAATTTTCTTATATTACACGAACACGTGTTCATAAAATTGCAAAAATGGAAGATTTTTAGGGAGTTTTAATGGGCCTGGGATGCACATACTCATGTATTATATGGAATATGTTCATAACAAAGTGCTTTCTTTGCAAAATTGCCCTTTAAGAAGAATAGGGTTGCAGATCCCTTCCAACCAAATGACGTATCAAGAGATTCACTTTGTATTAGGAGAGCAAACTGAATGTTTGAAATGTCCTTGTCATTGACCACTTGATCTTTCAACTTTCATTGTGTTTTTCATTTAATTCTTACGTTTTTATGGAGTTGGAATAATTTAAAACTTCTAGGGAATTACACTGCTTCTCATTTCCATTAGATTTGACAATGACATTGTAAGTTATTTTCCCAGCAATTACTTTGCGTAGTTCATAAGTTCAAAAGGTATTAAGTTCAAAGCTTGAGACCTTCAATCCAAGCAGAAAAAAAAAAGTAGCAGAAGATGGTTTATGATGATTTAATTATCTTTAAAGCAGATTCTATTCATCAAGCCTGAGAGCGCTTAAAGAAAATTGATGGAAGAACTACCTTTGGCTTAATGTGATTTAGTTATCTAATGTGTACCACAAGTAATGAAACTTGGGGGGTGGGGTGGAGGTACCTCACAAAAATCCTTGAGAAGTTTTGATTACTGAATCTTTTAGGTTGGCAGGAACCTCATGAGATCATTTAGTCCCTGCTTGAGTAGGGTCAGCTAGAGCAGGTTGCCCAAGACTATATGCAATTGGGGTTTGAATATCTCCAAAGATGGAGACTACACAACCTCTATGGGCAACCTGTTCGTGTTTGACCGCCCTCACAGTAAAAAATATGTTTTCTTGTGTTCAGAAGGAGTTTCATGTGTTCTAATTTGTGCCCGTTGCCTCATGTCCCATCACCTGTGAGTGCAGCCCATCAGGCCCCATGGACTTGTGTATATCCAGGCTTTTTTTAAGTGCTCCCTAAACCTGGTGGTCCTCCACCAAGGGTAGATCCTCCTTGCTTCCAGACTTTTCCTCTAGTCTCTGCGGCTTGGAATTACTGAAGGACGGTCCTACTAGTAAAGAAGGCATAAAGTGCCAGGGCCTTTTCTATGTCATTTGTCACCAGGTCCCTTCCCCCATTCAGCAGTGGGCCCATGATTTTCCCTAGTCTTCCTCTTTTTTTTTCTCAATGCTCTTCACGTCCCTTGCCAGATTCAATTCCAGATTGGCCTTGGCTTTCTTAAGACCATACATAAAAGATGAGCTAGCAACTCTCTACTCCTCTTGGGTCACCTGCCCTGCTTCCAACTCTTGTACACTGCCTGTTTATATCTTGAGTTCAGTTAGGAGCCCCTTGCTCATCCGTGCAGACCTTCTGCAACCTGTGCTTGATTTCTTACTAGCTGGGATGAATCTTTCTGGAGCTTGTAGAATCCTTGAGTATCAGCCAGCTCTTCTGGACCCCTCTAATCTCCAGAGCTTTATCCCACAGGACTCTTCCAAGCAGATCCCCAAAAAGGCCAAAGTCTGCTCTCCTGAAATCCAGGGCTGTGGTCCTGCTTTTTGCCCTGTTCCCTCCTGTTCAGATCTTCAACTCCACCATCTCATGGTCACTGCAGCCAGTGCTGCCTCTGTGACTTCCACATCCCTGAGTAGTCCTTCCTTGTTTATAAGTGTCGGGTCCAGGAGAGCACCTTCCTTGCTGGCATCTTGATCGCCCATATCAGGAGTTCATCGTCAATGCGCTCAGATCTCCTCGATTGCTTGAGCCCTGCTGTCTTGTCCTTCCAGCAGATAGCAGGGTGGTTAAAGTCCCCAGTGAAGACCAGGACCTGTGAAAGTGAGGCTTCCTCCGGGTGTTTGAGGAAGGCCTCATGTACTTCTACCTGAATAGGAGGTCTACAGCAGCCTACCCACTACAGGACCACTCATCTTGGTCTGTCCACTTACCTTGACATTTAAGGTCTTGACTGACTCCAGATCCATACCAAGGCACAGAGCTCCACGCATTCCT
>NW_009615778.1:30811-42004 GCF_000690535.1 Cariama cristata | reverse complement strand
ACATAAAGGACGACTTCCCCTCATCACCATCCCAGCCTGTCCTTCCTAAAAAAACCTGTATCCCTCCATCGCAGCACTCCAGTCATGTGAGCTACCCCACCACGTCTCCATGATCCCAGGGAGGTCATAGTCCTGTAACTGCACACAGACTCCCGATCGTCCTGTTTGGTCCCCATGCTGCGTGCGGTAGTGTAGGGGCATTTCAGAGAGGCACCCAAGCGTGCCTACAAGGCACCCAAGGGACCTACAAGAAAGCTGAGGAGGGACTTTTTACAAGGGCATGGAGTGGTAGGACAAGGGGCAAGTGCTTTAAAGTCAGCGGGAAGGGTTAGATGAGATATTAGGAAGAAATTCTTCACAGTGAGGGTGGTGAGGCAGTGACAGGGGTTGGCCCGAGAATTTGTGGATGCCCCATCCCTGGAAGTGTTCAAGGTCAGGTTGGATGGGGCTGTGAGCAACCTGGTCTGGTGGGAGGTGTCCCTGCCCATGGCAGGGGGGTGGAACGAGGTGATCTTTAAGGTCCCTTCCAACCAAACCATTCTGTGGTTCCCCAGGACAGGCTTGAGACCTTCCCCATCAGGCTATTCTGCAGCCACCTCCTCCTTTACATGCCTGCCCTCAAAGGGATGCCACCTCAGCTCTTTTTTGTTGATGCCGTGGCCTTTCTGCTCACACCACCCCAGGCCCTTGGCCTGCCTACTCTGTCCCTAACTTCCTAGCTGCCTGTTGAGGAACCACTCCCTCCCCTGTTGTTTCTGGTTTAAAGATCTGACTAGTTTAAAGCTCAACCTTGGCCAGCCTGTTGGCAAAGGTACTTTGTCCCTGTTTAGTTAAGTGGATCCCATCTCTTCCAAGAAACTGTTGACTCTAAAAGACAGTCCCACAGTTGTAGAAATCAAAACCCTCTTGCCAACAGCAGCCAGTTGTCAATCAGTACCAAAATATTGGCTTTTGTCACTAAGAGTTACACCCTCATCTGTACTGGGGGGACCACGTGAACCCCATAGGGTCTTGCCTTAAGCTTCTAGGCAAGGTAATGTCCTTCTACATGTTCTGCTTCTCTCAGGAACCGAGACATCCAAAAGGCGGTCATCCACCAAGCACTAGAAAGCCGTGGCCCTGCGTCCTGGTCCTTGCAGCGCTCCAGTGTTAAAAATTTTGAGCCCCAGTTGTTTGAAATCCTCTGCTGTAGTTATGAGCAACTTCTTGCTGTGATACATGCAGGCAATGAATCCTTCATATTGCCTTTGTCTGCCTAAATCTCCTTTGTATAGGTTCGCTTAAGTTATATGGCGGAGCCTCTCTTCTTACATTTGGGGGAAAAAGGCTTCGTTTCAGGTTTGAGCCACTGTTCTTCAAAGAGCAAGTTACTTACAAGTAGTAACTCCTTCTGCATGTGTTCAATAACCATGTTTTGATTTAGCTTTATTAAATTTAAAATCAATATTGCTTTTCATACCAATGACCTAATCCTTATTAAAGCTCTGCCCTGACAACTTTCAGAGTTCAGCAGTTTCTTTATAAGCCTATGGAACAAGTACAGCCTGAGCTCTTTTGAAGGAAGGAAATGGATTTATTTACCTATACTGGATTTAAAAACAGCTCACTTTTTTTTTTTTTTTGTTCCAAATAAAAATCATAAACCGTGTGAGATGGAGAACTGTGAATTTTATCTCGCCAATGAACTTTCAAGAAGTCTGAGCCTGTGTGAATTATAGTGAAAATTATATTGTTCCTTCTGTTTTAGCAGCTACTTTCAGAGAATTTCACTACCTGTAGCTGGGAAGCTCTGGTTAGAATGATGCTCTTCTTGCGGTTTGCTTCTAAGTTGAGCGTCCTCGGTTTCCTCTTAGCTACCTTCACAAGACTGCAAGTTTGGGAGAAATCTCTATGACAGCCTCTCACTTTATAGATAAAATTCAGGGGGTGATTCAAGAAGAAGCTGGGCAAACAAGGTAGCGGAAACCCTCTTAGGGGGCTTGTGTCTCTCTTACTTTTTTCCAGAACTTCATTGCCAAATGTATCGGTGGTTGTTATGCTTCTCCTCTGTGGGTTTGTGAATGAAGTAGCATCCGTAGGTGTGTAGGCAGAAGAGACTTATTTCTTCCAAGGGAACATCAAGTGGAAAGCGAAGACGCCGTCATTACTTGGGACACAGGATTTCATAGCTTAATGCCAAGGTTGCCCTGACCTTTCCCTTGAGCGATTGGTTTGGACCTAGTTTATAAGATAAAAAGCTATAATTCACAATTGCGCTGTTCATGAAGATGGTTCTTTGAGGAGGACAGAGTGAACTTTACCTGCCATGAGTTACATTTTATTTATCGGTTAACTTCTGGGTTGTTTTCAGATTATATCAAAACCCAATGAACCAGCTCGCCAGCATGAAAGCCACCCTGAGGAGACAGAAGAAGAGTTACGGGAACACCAAGCCCTTTTGGAGGAGCCATACAGCGACAGGGTCGCAAGCCAAAAGGAGGCCCCAGGGCTGGCCAACATGGTACAAGTGAAGCAAGAACCTATCGAGAGTGATGAGGAGGAGGCAGAGCCGCAGCAAGAGCTGGAGTCTGGGCAGCGGCAGGCTGAGCAGGAGCTGCTCTTCCGTCAGGTGAGCTTACAAAATACCGAGTTTGGGACTTGGTTCTTTGTAGAAGATGGTTTGGTTCTTGGTAGTCACCTTCTACTACCCTAAGGGGGAGAAGCTAGGGTAGAACCAGCTCTTGAGGATTTGCTATATAAAGAAACCTACAGGTAAAATCAGTGCCATCCTTCCCTGGAGTCACCGTGTCATCTCGGAAGTCCCAGGGAGGAGAATCTGGATCACCTGCACGAAACGCAGTCAATGTGTTTTCAGCCACTGAGCCACTTTCCCTTTGTTTCGTTGGGAAGACAAAGTACGTCTTAACTTTTTTGAGCACTCAGTACTAGCCAAGGGTTTTATTTTGGTTTTATGTTTTAAAACAAACTGACTGCTCCAGAGAAGGGCTGGATAAGGGAATAAAGGACGAGGTTCATTGGAGGAGATTCCTTCTTCAGAACTAGAGATCCTAGAGACCCCAGCTGTGCTCACTTTTGAGGGTAGACACCGGAGGCTTGTGGATTGCAAGTGATAAATCCAATAACAACATAGCATAGCATAATCTTCCCAATTTACATGGCAGTCTTCCAAAGGCCGCCTGTTGTGGTAGCAGTAATGAAGGTGAGAAGGTTACGATTCTCTTAAGGCATCAATGCTCTGCTCATCTTTACAGCCCTTAGCGCTCAGCATCTGACTGTACCTACAGCCGTGCATAACCCCCGCACGGGACCTGCAGCCAAGAGCAGATTGCTGTAGCCATGCCAGGGTGTAGCGCTCTGAGTAAACCCACAGCCCTTGGCTAGGGAAAGCGGATTCGTGCCAGATTTGCAGTTGCAATGTCTATGAATCAGGTGCAAACTGGTTGCTCCGTGTAGTCATTTACATCTCGCTACCGTCTTCCTAGCACTGCGGAGCTGACTCGCGTGTCCCCATGAATGTCGCTGGCTGTTGTTGCTCAGAGACTACATTTTCGGTTCCTCACTGAGCAACGTTGTCTTCCTAACAGCGCTGCCTTGAAGGATCAATGCCATTGCCAACCATGCTTGTTCAAAGTGTTAGCTGATTTATACAGTCGCGTCTGAGCCTCGTTGCCTTAGGAAATAAATAAATTAAATGTAACATGCTGCTAATGATGGACCACAGTGATACCATTCCTCTGAAAGTGCAACCCTCCCCGCCCTAATCCTGAATGGACGGTCACACCTGAGGAGTCTTTTAAAATATTATGTCCTTTGTAATTACTCGACCTGAAAGAGGAGAGGGAATAAATAGAGGAAATGGGAACTTCGTTAGGCTGTGGTTGGGAGCGTGGCAAGCCCGAAGAACCGTCCCTTCTGACCAAGAGCCTGTCCGGCTGATGGTGTGGCTGTGCAGAGAACCAGCTCGGTTGAAAACTCCTTCTCCTGCCTGGGATCCAGCTGAGCCGGACTCGTTCCGTGGTCTTGTGCATTGCACTGTTAAACGCACCAGTGCAGCAACCTGGGAGCATGGGAGGAGGAAGACGTGGCCAGTCCCGGGGAGGAGGAAGGAGCTGCTTCTGCTAATGACCCTGCCAGTGTGCACCGGCTTCAGGGCTCTGGTTTGAAGGTGCTGTGCTTGCCCGGCTGTGCTCTAGAAATGGGCACATCTTCATTTACTCATTTATCAGGAAAAGGAGTCCAAGCCTGCAAACCTTAAAAATCCTCAAAACCCCTTTTAAGAAGGCGCTGCGCAGACTTTCAGCAACTACTCCCTTCTTTTCCCCCACAGCAAGCCCTTCTGTTGGAGCAGCAACGTATTCACCAGCTGAGAAACTACCAGGCATCGCTGGAGGCAGCTGGCATGCCCGTCTCTTTCGGAGGGCATCGGCCTCTGTCCCGTGCACAGTCCTCGCCTGCTTCGGCCACCTTCCCGATGTCCGTACAGGAGCCACCCACTAAGCCAAGGTTCACAACAGGTAACGTTTTTGGGGTACTGGAGGCTGAAGCGGTGGGGCTGTGGTTACCATTTTGCCTTATGTTGTGCTTTTCTGCCTTGTCCTTGCAAAGCCATCTGTTTGGGTCTGTGTCTCAGCTGCGTTTGGGGACTTCATGACATCCCATCTTCTTCAAGGATAAAATTCAGTTGTCTTATGCCCTGTTGTCCTGCTTGTCCCTTCCACAGAGGGACAAACACCCTACGGTCCAACCAGAAGATAACCTGCAAAAATCAACAGGAACCTAGCACAGTACTTCAATTATGTATCTCCAGGAAAAAAAGCATGAGTCATATGCTCGGACAAAGCTGATTTAGGTGCAAGGCAGAGAGAGGCAATGTTATTGAAAAAGAACCCCATGCCAAATGCAGTATCTGTTGGCTGTATTTTCTGCACCTTCTCCAGTCCCTGTGCAATCTCATGCCATAAGTTATCCGCTCCAGGCTCTGTGCCAGCCTACCCCTCCTTCTGTAACACAGTCTCTGCCCAGGAGTCTGTGCCCATAGGTTAGGAAAAATGAGATGAGTTGATTATTTCAGGTTGTCTTGAACAGACAAACAGACCGAAGGGTGTTTTCTTACCTGTTCAGTCTTCATCTCGAACGAAAATTATGTGTGCAATTCTGCGTTCGTCTAGCGAAAACCAGAAGTGCAAAAAAGGTGTTAATCTCCCCACAAAGATTGAAGGCAAAAATAATTGTTCTTCCTGAATCCTGACAACTGACTTTTTTCCACCAAAATCCTTTCTGTCTATTCAGTAGCCTTAGGAACAGATGAAAGTTAATTTATGTGCAACTTTTCAGGTTCTATGTTGGGTGATTAGGCAGACTTATTCTGAAGTCCGCCTTCTTCCCCAAATGTCAAGCTCTATTTTGTGAATGAACATTTTGCACTGTAATGCGTGCCTTGGGAAAAGGAAGGGAAAAAAAACAAACACAGAACGCCCAAATAAGAGCAACTCATGATTTTGTTTCTCTTTCACTTATCCATTTATTCTTATTTAACCCACACTTTTTGCATCATTAAATCAGCACTGTGAATCGGGTTTATTTTCAGATACTGCTGGTATAGTAATAGTGATACATTAAATACGACTTTGTTCTTCAGCTACTGGCTGCAGGGTGGGAGGCATGTGCGATCAGTTCTGTAAAAGCCCAAGCAGTATCTCGTTTTTGCAAATCAACCCTTTAAGTCCCTATTTGTTGTTCATAGTGAAACCCTGAATTTCAGGAAAACTGCATTCCTAATGCAACCAGTTATCTAGCTTTTGACTTTTGCCAAGGATGCAAAGTAGGGTAGTCCCCTGGCTCACGGTCAAACCAGATGAAACTTGAGCATCTAATACCCTTGGACCCAAACCTTGATGCTTTAAAAACAAGGAAGCCTGGCCCTGCTTTAAGAGATTATTCATTCCTTCTCTTTCTTCCCTTCTCCTCCTTCGGTATTTAAGTTGCCTTGTCAATCATATGCAAGACTTTGAACATACAATAACGTTTCCTACCAGAGGGTATACATTTGACTCAGATATGTGCCTCTAAATTTCATTTAAAATTACAGGTAATGGCAGGAATGCAGATTTTGAGAACTGTGCTACTTTGAAAAGACGTTGTTACAATGTTATGATTTCTTTTCCTTGGAGGCAGGGTTTAAAAAAGAAAAAAGTAGCTTAAAATAAAAGATGGAATATCACATTGCTTTTATATAGTACTGCATGATCCAGTGCAATGATATGAAGCATGCTTAGTGTAGTTCACCTGTAAAATATTCTTTTCATGGCGTTTATCCATGTGAAGACTCCAAGGGCTTGATTTTTTCAGTTGCCTTGTGTCTCGTGCAGTTCTCTACATTTATTCTAGGTGAATGGAGGAGGAAAAACGGAATAAAATGCTGTCAAAGAAGGAAGTGTCGGGCATTTACTGGCACTAATAAAGGTGCAAAGCATAAAACGTGAGACCTTTATACTAGTCCTATAATTAGTCCTTCACCTCGTGTAAAAGATGGAGGACTTGTTTAATTAACCATCACTATCTACTCAACAGTGGCAGGAAAAAAGAGCCTACTGTTATGGACATGTAAGCACAGAGGAAAGGCAGGCA
Source organism: Cariama cristata (assembly GCF_000690535.1). Taxonomy (NCBI): domain Eukaryota; kingdom Metazoa; phylum Chordata; class Aves; order Cariamiformes; family Cariamidae; genus Cariama; species Cariama cristata. The sequence goes on along the minus strand of NW_009615778.1, from coordinate 35,377 downwards.
TTTCAGCTGCTGAGCATGTGTGTGCGAGTTACATTGCTAATGTTTTCTTGAAGTTGTCCGTGGTGTGTCAGAGATTGCGTTTTTGGAGGTGGATACTAAAGCTTAATCACTAGGATTGAACTATTCTTTGAAAGGCAGGAAATTAAAGTCTTGGGTATTTTTCAAAGCAAGCAGTGCTGAAGCGCATCAGGCTTCTTTTGCGTTAGGAAAATCCATCTGTTTGATAAGTGGCTGCTTTAGAGACTGATCCGAACATGATTATGTGCTTTGGATTTCAGAGGAATTAAGATTTGAATTGTTGTGATCGTTTTGTGAGGGGGCTGGAAAAAACCAACCTCATTCAATGGCTCTAATGAAGCCAACCGTGGTCATTCTAGACACGAATGCGTCTCTTAAGAGATCAATTATTGTCCAACAGACAAAGGAATTGTTCATCACTTTCACGTTCAGGATTTTATATAGAAAACGCTAATGCTTTCTGTGGACAGAGTTAGGATCAGACAGCTGGAAATTCTTGGTTTTACGTATAATGTATTTTCCTGTCTCTCTTAGCGACCAGTACCTGAGACTTCAAAGGTATAGGGAAAGGACAACATAATACACCTCTCAAACATGATGTGCGTTACTCCACATGAAAGTGAAAACAGTGCCCTTCCTGACTTCTTCAAGCAATCAGGTTTATGTCCTGAAGCATGACATTTAATTTTCCTTCCTACTAGCATATAAAAGAAAGCTAGTCCTTGAACTTGCCCTTGCTAGCACAGGTTGCCCCCTTGACTTTAATGAATACTTCTGCATACACTGTTCTGCACACTTGAATAAGACTTCTCAGGTTAGGCCATTAATTTGCATAGCTCCAATTATCCAGCCTCTGATCTCCTGTAAAAATGGTTCCACAAATTATTCTGATGTTCTGCATTTAAAGTATTTTTCATTTCTGATGAAGGCATTTATTCTCTCCTGTGCAGAGCAATGTAATTATCTGAACCTCAAATCATATGTTTGTTCTGCCAAGAAAAGCGAGTTGGTTACGCTTTAGTGCTGACCTTTAAAAATGATTGTTCTCATGTCTTAAAGAGTATTGCTTCCAGCACCACTTAATTTAACTTGTAATGGCCAATGTAGGTTCGTATTTTAAGCTTAAATTGCCAAGCTTTCCTGTGTGTGTGTCTTTATCTGAGTGTCCCCAACGACAGGGAGGAACTTGGAACAGTTCCCTCCTTCCCAGTGGTTTAGTTTTTTTTTAAAAAAAAAAAAGAAAGAGAAATGTTGGGTGACATGTGATTACAGTACGGAAGAACTTCATTGAGACACTACTGTTACCATTGAATCACTGGGAAAGGAGAAACTTTATGGATCAACCAAATTCTATAAACCCTGCTGTAGTCTCCGTTAACAAATAGAGATGAGTAGGCGTCCTGCCATCCCCTTTTCTGAAAACCTTCTCTTTAGCCCCTTTGTCTACCTACATTGCATAGGCTCAGTTACCAAAACCCGTGTTAGACGTACCCATGAATTTTAAACACGTGTAGCTTTCCAGCGCTCGCAGATGCAGATGAGGAGGTGCTGGTTTGTGTGGCTGGGGATCTCGCCCGCAGCTACCAGTGTTTGCTCTCGTCGGTGCAGCTCTCTTAGCTGGCACGGCGTAGGATGAGCTGATGAATACCGCTGCCTACTTCTGAGCTGACACCAAACTTCCTCCCAAAAAACCTGGGAGATACCTGGCAGGTCTGCTGCACTGTAGGAAGATAAGGGAAGAACAGAAGAATAAAAGGTCAATGAAAAAAGCTGGGTTTTCATTTGTGTTTATCTTTGGTTTCATCTGTGTTGACTTCCGCCCTACCAGGCTCTAGGATTACCCAGGTACAAAATAGAGATGAAGACCGAGACCTTTAATCAGGCTAGGCATTGCTTTACCGTTGTACCTAGAGTTGCATCATGACAGTTTGTCAGGAGTTACTATTTGAAGCTTAAAGACTTGGGGAAAGACACCCTTTAAAAAGAAACTTGCAACACAGATTCACGTATCGACTATTTAAATGGTTTTAGACCCCTTCCAATTTTGCAGCGCAATCGGTGTAATTCAGGTTGCGCCCAGCTCCCAAGTAGTAAAAAGATTTGTTAGAGCAACTGCGTTATGCATCATCTGGGAATCCAGGAGGCAAGCAAGAAAAGGCTGCTTAAAAAACACTGCTTGAAAACGCTTGATTTTTTTTCCGCAAACTTATGAAGTATATGGCATGAACTACCTTCAGATTTATCTCCAGGTTGGAGTGTCCTTTTCAAATGAGGTGCAGCTTCTTGTTGATAGCTTTTCTATAGTATATTTTCCTTTTCCCATTTCCATTAGTGAATTCTCTGATGCACTCTCCTGCCTGTGCTCCAGGCAGTGTGGTCTCCTCTTGCCCTTCTCTTTGGCCATCACCCAAATGCCTCAATTGCACCATCTTTTTAGTCCTTGGTCCCTAAGGTTGGTGCCCTCAGAGGTTGCAGTCCTGGCCCCGCTGACGCCAACCCAGAGTGCCCGCGGACTGAGGGGAGCCAAGGGTTGCACCCAGACAGGTCAGCACCTATCTGATGAATGACTTGCTGCCTGTACTTCTTTTTGTTTAAATTCCAGGCTAGTTGTTGACTGTGAATATATCTGTTGAATAGATACGCATGCAGTTTTTGACTTTAAATCTATAAAGCCTAGATGAAGTCCCTGTAGATATGTCTGACAATCAGAGAAGGCAGAACCACTTGCCTTTCTTTAATAGGAATGATTTAGCCAAACCTAGTGCCCATATGGTCTAGGAGGACATCTACGTGGGGTTCTTTCGGGTAATGAATGCTTTGTCAAAATGTCCCCTGAAGATGAGTTTCCTTCAAAATTAAATTGACCTCCAGCAAGGTTTACCGCAGACCTTGTGCTAGTTTAAATGAACTCAGACTGGGGAGCTGTCATGGACAACCAACCTTACCGTTGGGTTACGGCTTCTTCTCGGGTGACATTTACAGTGCTTGCCTTTGCCCAGCAGCTCCTAATGAAGTTTGATGCTGTGAAGCAAACGCGGGAGACCTCTACAGAGCTTTGCAGCACAATCTTATTTAACTGAACTTTGGCTAACCCAAAGGCAGTCAATTAACCAGCGCTCTGTTCTCTTCCTAGAACTGAATGCGGTTTGGGTTTTGTTGGGTTTTTTGCCTTTGTGCTCACCTACAGCAAAGCAAGGAGCTGCCAGATACCTCCCCCAAGGCTGAATACCTGAAAGCGTCAGTGCCAGGGTTTGCCTTAGAGGGGAAAGCCAAATTTTTCAGTGGCAGAACATGCCTACGCTCAGTCAAAAGGTGTGATTGCAGCTCGAGCCAAGCGTGGGTACGTGCAGCAGCACGGCGCTCAGCTCCAGGCTGCATGTCCGTATATTTTCTCAGAGTCTGGTTCCTTACGAGCCCCTTTGAACTCCATGCGTTTGCAAATTGTGCTGTTTATCGGTGCTTGAACTAGCAACATGAAAGCCAGCTCTAGGTGAGCTCCGCGAGGGGTGTTCGCGCCGCCCGCCACGGCATAGGTGTGCTCGTCTGGGATTTCAGAGGAGCGATACTGGTTGGAGTGCAGAGCCTGTCGCATCAGGATCTGGGAACAGCTCCTGCCTTTGCTACTAATGCAAAGGCTTTGGATTCCCGTCCAGACCTTTGATTTGCAACTTTAAACTGTGCTTTCAGACAGATATTTCTTGCAAGAAAGCTTACTCCTCAGGGGGAAGGAAAAAAAAAAAACACACAACCGATTTTGTTCTGTTTTCTGGAGCTTGTGGCTGAAGGGAAGGGTAGATTTAAACATTTGACTACGAGTGAAGAAAAAAAAAAAAGGTCTTTGGTCACTGGGACTGCGTAGCTGTGGAGGACCTGCTGTTTTCCTCCAGTGGAACATTGGCTCTGAAATCACAGCTCCCCTTCCAAAAACGTACCCAGGCAACTCTGGAGCATGAATCAAAGTCTCCTACGCTGTTGTCATGCCATAAATACTTGGTAATGCAAGGGGATTTAGCTGCCTGACTCCCACGTTCAAATGAAACAACCCTGCTAAATACCTACATATCGTGCTGAATAATTATGCCCAAGTGTGTGCTAATAGCCTTAATTAGCATGTTGTCAAATAATGTTGATGCAAAGACTTCAGCACAAACTAGTTTATGAAGCATAGTGCCTGCTAATGACTTACTCCTGGTTTTTAATCCTAAACCCTAGAGTCATTTTAGCAGCAATTATAAAAGTACCCAGCGGGCAAGTTGTAAGTCAGTCCCCTCCTCGATCACATTCCTACACCGGCACCTCTGTACTCGTACTGATCCTTTCCGTTGTCACCTCCTTCTGTCACTCTCACGACTTCAGCCTGTGGAGATGTTGGTAACTAATTTCTTTTCCATGTCCATTGAGGATTTCCAGAAGAAGAGATCCTTGCAGGTTTGGTACTGTCTCAAAGCAACGTCTTGGATTTTCATTTCTTAGAGCTCTGCGGCTCCTGGTTAAAAGACACAGGCTTTGTCTAGAAGTGTTCAGTTGAACATAAAGTACTGTTGTTAA
>NW_009615778.1:17297-30780 GCF_000690535.1 Cariama cristata | reverse complement strand
TAAAAAAAAAAAAAAAAAAAATGTTTTTTCCATATATCTGGCAAATTTTTTTTTTCTTTCTTTTTTTTTTTAACTGAGAGCAATTTTGTAACTTCTGCCGCAGGCCTTGTGTATGACACCTTGATGCTGAAACACCAGTGTACCTGTGGAAACACAAACAGCCACCCAGAACACGCGGGGAGGATCCAGAGCATCTGGTCCCGGCTTCAAGAGACGGGTCTCCGTGGCAAGTGTGAGGTAATAAAAATAGCAGCGAAGGAGAAGATGAGGTGGTGGGCCTGGGAGAAAGGGAGAATTTGGATTTGTCTGGCTGATTTGACTGTTGGATTATGAGCATTTGGGGGGGGCGGGAGGCTGATTTCTGATCTGGATGATAACGTACGTACCGAACCTGCAACTCGGGCTGTTGACTGCTACCTGGACGTGCAAACTTTATGCTGCCTTCTGGCTTCACATTTTTATAGCTCCAGCTGTTGGCAATGTTTTGCCATATGTAGCCTAAATTTAATCCGTTCCTAGGTGGCTGCTTATGTTTGTGTGTGTGCGTCTGTCAGGAGTGCTTTTCTAGCGGTCTGATTTCATGGCATTGCAATGACTGTTAGAAGTTTCATGAAATGTTGGAGAATGCTCTTGCCCGATGTTGCGGTGAAGCTGCTTTTGTAATTTTTGGTCCTATTCCCTGTAAACTGAAGTCCCTACCAAGCGTTGGATTTTGAAGCAGCCAAAGATAAGAGCAAGATATGAAGTAACCGTGTTATTTACTATCACTCCAATCATAACAACAAAAACTGTGGAGCAGCAAGTTTGTATTTCTATGGTTTAATAACTTTTTTAATACTCTGTGATAAGTAATGGTCAACCTGTAGTGAAGATATTGTGAAAAGAGTGAGGGTAGGAGGACGTAACTAAGCACTATGCCATCACAAGAGGTTAAATTGACGTTATTGGGCGTACATATTTTAAGAGCAGTGCAAACTAAGAGAAAAGCTTAGATAGTAAAATACAAAGACTAATGATTAATAATAGTGATTAATAATAATTATTATTCATAACTAGTAACAGTGATGATAAATTAATGGTGGCGTGTGTTCATCAATTCTTAAAAGACGTCCACGTGGTGGCAGCATTGCCATTGGCTACAGTTCTCCGTCGTACCCTTATTTATCCCTGAAAAGAGCAAGGACGAACTTCAAACCTGTTTCTATCTCTGGAGACCCATCTAATTGAATTTTGGGATTATTATTTGGGCCCAAAAAAAAAAATAAGTCGTGCCCCACTGCTGTCTAGCTCCTCTGTTTAGAAGCAGGAGTTAAATTGTGCAGTGCTAATTACCTTGTCTCCTAAATTTGCCTTACAGATGTTCTGTAATGTGTAAGTTCTTCACTATATGATCCAAGGCAACTGCTATTTTCCTTAATTTGGTATTGTCAGCTGCTTTTGCAATTGGAGTTCTTCATATTCACCAGCTGTTCCACCTAGGTTTCCCTTCTGACCGTTGGTGGCATTCAGCTTCATCTTGACTCTTCCTTTTTCAGAAAACGATCAATATGTGATGTTAACTTTCTGCCTTAATTCCAATGTTTTCTTCTCTGATGGCTTTCTTCGAGGTCTGACCTGCCATTTCAGGATAACCAGCTGCTGTAATTGCACTTGCTTCTCTCTCTAGTTAGCTTTCCTTCATCCCCGCCATCTCCTACTCCTGCCAAGACCTGCGTTAAAGTTTCCTTCTTTATCTTAACTTGTCTCATGGGCTCGATGGGCACGACCTTTCCCTGTTTCTCCATCTCCTTCCTACCTCCGCACTTCACTCTTCTGTTCTTGATAGGGTTTTTTCTGGAGCCACTCACTCGCTTTCCGCTCTCCTTAACCGATGTAAGTCTTTTCCACGTTGCAAAGCCATTTGGTCACTTCCCTGCCCTTCAGGGTCTTTCTGAAGCTCCTCAGTTGGAACCTATCTATCAGCGAGCAGAGTAGAGGACCATATAGATTTTCCTTCAGTGAAGATTGCCTCCACATCAGGTGCTTTGACTTGGCAAGGGGACAGCTTTTAGACACGGGTGATCTCTGCTGCTAGGTTGGAGCAAGGGTGTGAGCTGTTGGCGTTGCCTGGGATGATGGACTTGTCTCCTTTCCGCAAAGACTGGAATGCCGTAGGCTTAACGTGTAGAAAACTTCATTCTGTGACACACATTCCATTGTATGATGGATTTGAAAGGAATTTTGAAGTCTGACCTAATAATTGTCATTGCTTCTAGTAATTATGTTACTTTTTCAAAAATCCCTGTTGCCTGTGCCGAAGCTCCATGCAGGACAGCATGAGCTGTGCCCTCTATCTTCCCCCACAGTAGCGTGCGTGTGATGTGTGAACTTTAACAGAGCTCTTCACGTGAGGACGGTGACACTTAACTACCAATGCAGCCTGCTATGTATCTACAATTTTTTTATGGATTATAGCTGCTCCATCTGCGTAGCAGCCCTACAGGCACTCGGAAAGAGGTGAATATTTTCAGAATTAGTAGTGGATCGAGAACAAGTCAGCAACAACACCTGGATTATGGCACTCAGAAATTTGCCAGGCTGTACCCTTAATTTTTTGCTGAGGTCCTGTTTTATTCTACATTATTTTTTCTAGCCCGTCTTGCTGACAGACACATCTGTGCACGCTTGCTTTTATCTTCACCGTTGCAGGTCTGTTGTCCTGTGCCTCAGACGTTATGAGCCAGTTAAGTAAGCCCAAGGGCCTGATGTGAAAATTGTTTGTGATTATGTAGTTTAATCCATTTCTTACAACTCGTATTTGTAAAAGGACAGTTTGAACTTTGACGTTTCCTTATCCTCGCGTGTCCCCTTCCTTCCTTAGCAGCCCTTTGCTGTGGTCCGGGTGTGGGTATAGTTTGATTCTTTTGGTTGCAAGTAGTTGGTCGACACAGATTAAAAACGCAATGCCCTGCATAGTAAATAATCCCGTACACACTGTGTGGGATCAGACGAGAGTCCGCTGGATCCCTGTCCTCTTTCAGAAGGAGTTTAACAGCTCTCGTTCCCCCCACGACTGCACGCTGAAAATAAATCCCAACTCTGCTTTCTCATGCAAGCTCAAACAATTCTCGGTGTCTGTCTCCTGGAAATGTTCTTTTGGTATTTCGGTTGCACATATGCCCCAAGCCAGAAAAGGGCTTGCAGATAAATATTTTTATCGTGCATGCAAACAAATGCTTGCTTGGAAATTTCTGAAACGAACTAAGTGAAAACCTGTTTTCGTCAGACAGCCGAGAGGCTCCTAGACAACCTGCCAAGTGCTGAGTTACTACCATTTCTCTCGGAGGCAATAGAGGTGATCCAGAAGGGGCACAAATATTTTTAGAACAGAAAAAAACCACATCGCTTCTCCCCCCGCCTCTCATTTTTCAGCAGTGAAACAGATATGTATTTGCTAAAGTTGTCCAAAAACTGCTTTGTGTCCAGCTGAGGGGAAAATGTGCGCCAGATTTGTGGGGTGATAGGTAAGAGTTCTGGCAGAGTCGCACAAGTTTAAAGATGACCCTTTGGAATGAAAACAGTTGTCCAGACTTAACGACAGCTGCAGTTTAGAATATTACTTGTTTAATTAAGTTAGCTTTATAAAATACGGCAATTACTCTAGTGTATGTTCAGAATTTAAAAGCAACAGTTATCCTAATTGAGGCAATCTCAATAAAAGACTCTACCCCCCCAAACGAAAACCCTCAATCACAGTATAGCGTAATCCTCCCAGCCTTCATCAAGAACATGAAAGCATCGATGGGTTTTGCTGTGTTTTTTGGAGGTAATCAAATCCCCAGACTGCTCAACCAGGATGGGGAAGAATGAGTTCCTCAACCAGGGTCCATCTCCAAGCACGCCTTGGCAACAAAACTGCGTTGTTTAAAGGGTGAGGACTGTTCGCCGAAGATTCATTGCATTCAAACCAAACCCAAGACTGGGCTGTCTGTAAGAGCAGAGCCATGTCCGCGGCGTTCCTGGCACAGCGTCGGGCAGGTGTCCGGTTGGAGGGCAGGATGGATCCGGGCGGTGAAGCCTCTGGAAAGTGACTCCACACCCAGGGTTTTCCCATTGCAAAGCACCACGGGCATGTGGGAGGTGGTGGCAGTTGTGCCTGGGAAGTTGGTCTCTGGAGAGAAGCTTCGTAGCTCTTTTTGTGGCTTTTTTAGGGGCCACAGCTGGAACAAGATGTTGCTCGCAGTCGCTCAAGATTCACATCCCCTCCTATCGAAGCGTCATGGGGTGAAAGGATGAATAAAATGCAAACTAAGAGACTAGTGAGGTTTTTCTTTTGTTCAAAATGCAAAGGAAAAACCGGCTCCAAGGAAGTGGATGAAGAGTGCAGAGGGATGTGTATAAAGCAGTGGGAGAGGAGAAGTGGTGTGGTGATTCGAAGGTCAGGTTTTGTGCAGAAAGAGGCATAAGGATGGGGGGTAAACAACCAAACTAGTTCTTTGGGGTTAAGAAGCCAATTCCTGAGCTGAAAAGCCGGGGTTTAGCAGCCAGGAAGGAGGTTAGGCGAGAGGAGGGTCAGCAAGTTCAATAGTCGATGTGAAGCTTCAAAGATAAGAGTATCAGGACTTAAGAGCTTTTAGAAAGCAAGGAACTGCTCAAACTAGGAGTGTGGGCGGCAGGCTGAGCCGTAGACCGAGGTACAAGTCGTGGTGGGTCCAGAAACAGGAGTGGGGAATACATTTTGTTCTCCAACTTTATTGGGGGGGGGATTTAATTCATTTTCTTGGTGTCTTTATGTTAAAGCCAAGGACAAAGCTTGTGGCGCATGAGCCGGGAGATGAGAAAGGTGCAAAAGCCTCTCAAGCATAATCCTTTCTTAACCGGGCAGGGTTTGCTGTGACTTTTGTCGTAATATATTTGTTTCAGTAAGTAGTAGTTTTGTCCTTGAACGTGTTTTACTTGCAGCACAGAAGGAAGCTCTCCATCCACTCGTCGTTCCTATTCGGTTGTACGTGTCAGGCGGAGTGGGGGCTGGTGTTGATACCCTCCTAAAGAGCACAGGACTTGGATGTCTTGGTAGGGCTGCCTACTTCAAATGGGAGCAGCCCTTCCCCATCCTGGGGAGCTGAAGCCGTTCGCATCCACAGAGAAGCTGGCGCGTTATTGCGACGGGCTGCCGTTCTCCTGGTGTCTTCGCGTAACACCAAGAAATAGAAAATGCTATTTCTGTGCGTCCCCTAAATGTAGCAGCGGAAAATGGGACAGTACATCTTGTTCAAAGGAAAAGGGTTGGCATATGGGTTAGGGGGAAGCTGTAAAAGCCTGTAAGGGGGGGACTGAGGCAGGCTTACCGCAAACAAAAAAGGAAGAGAGGATAAAAGTTCAAGGGGGATTTGCCAGATATTTCCATCCCTTCTGGGTCTAGCATTTTTGCGATTATTGCCTCTCTAATGGGATGCTGTATTTTTGCCTCATCATTAACCTCAGGAAACCTAGGTGATGGAGCAGAGCGCGGAGAAAATGAAAGAGGAACTGGAGAGCCGAAATGCCAAAATTAGGAGAGGCGGAGTGCACGAGTGCTCCTGCCGTGCTTTGATTTCTGCTGCCTTATGCCTCCAACGGTTTTACAAAGTAATTTCCTGTGCGCTTTGCAACACGTGAGAGAGGCTTATGTTGAAGGTTTGAGACCAAAAAAATTCCTTCGAGTTTGTTCTGCGGACCATATTTCAGAGGTAGAGGTACTGGAGTCCCCGTGCCACCGGCACGCTCCCCCCCGGGATGCTGCGGCTGGGCCAGGCTGCAGCCCGAGATGACGGCGCGGTGCAAAATCCGGCACTGCTTGGCTGGAAGTGCCGATCCCTTTGAAGCATCTCGTCTCTAGCACTTTCCTGCAAAGTAGAGTGCAAAGTAGAGTGCTTTGCTCCTGCAGAGCCCACGGCAGCGCTTTCGGAACGGCAGCAGCTCTCAGGAGCGAGAGGCACGGTTTGACCTTCTCTTCAGAACAAGTTTTCCATTTGAAAGTCTTGTTCTTTTTAGGAGTGTAATTTCTTTTTTCCCCCCTTTTTTTTTTTCCTTTAAACTACCCTTTTTTTTTGTCGGTGTTCTCATTGGAGACTCTGCTTCTCCAGGAATGTAAAAGTCTTAAAAAAGCAACTGGCTTTGACGAAGCCAGGGCGAAGGCTGTGCAGGAGGTGCCTGCGATCCTGCCGGAGCTGTGCAGCGGGATGCTCCTCGCTGAGGCTCGCAGTTTGGGTGACCCTAAGACCTCTACAAGAGGTTTTCAGAGCCTTCCAACATTTTCCTGTTAACTATTTGTATTTTAGTATTACTATTACAGAGGGGAATAATCCTGTCATTCCTTTTGTAGGAAACAACCCCCCAAAGTGACAACTCCTTTTAAAGTCTTTTAGTCCAAATCATGACAAAGAATTGTGAAGTAGTTCTAAACCATATAAAATACTTTTTTTTTTTTCCTTTTTGAGGGGATGGGGAGGGGAGTACATGCATGTTTGTGAAGCAAAGCAATCCTCATTTCTAAATAACTCTTCAGCACTTTCTCGACTCATTGCCTATTTCCTCTGCCAACATTTTGGAGGTAGTCACAAGCTCCTAGTTAAAAAGGGGAGGTATTTTTTCCATTACTGGGACTCAGTTGCCTTCTCTGGTATACCTGATGTCCCCCCAGCACCGTCTGCCTGCTGGGGAGTGCTCCCTTCCATGCAGGAGCCCACGGCATGGTCCTTGTATGCCCAAGATTTAGCATCTCCAAGTAGCACTTTGTTCTTACAAATGTATTTTCCATCACAAATGGGTGATAGGAACGAAAGATAAGCCCCAAAGCTGTGCTAGACCCCTGTGACAAAACAGGGAAAAAGATCCCCAATTTGTAAAATGTGAAGCTGGGTCCTACTGCTTTGCCGTGATCTTCACTGAAGCCAGGGTTTTGACCTCAGTGTGCATCTGCCCTTCTGGGTTTCAGCTGGCAACAAAAACAGGGATGAGCATGTTTGCCACAGTGCTTCCAGCTCAATCTGCATCGTCATGTAAGAAAACGGTTTGCAACAGATTGAATCTTGTGGGATTTCCAAGATGGGTTTTAAAGCAGGAGCTTTGTAACTGATCCTTAATTGCTCAAAGGTTCGGTTTGGAAAGCGGTGTGTTTGGGAGAAATTTTTAGGTTAATTTAACAATCGTGGTGGGGATGTCGGAGGGTGGTTTGGAGGGAGATAGTTTCACCAGCGAATCACTTTCTAATGGCTTATAACTGAAATCTTGAATATTCAGTAGTTGAGCAGTACCTGTGTAATTTAGCAAATGCTCTGTGGTAAGTATTTTTAAAACAAACATAGATAAATCTACAGATGACTTTGTACGTCAAGCTAGTATTTCGAATAAGGGATTAAATCAAAATCTGTCTTACAATGAATTTTTCCGCATAAGAAGCCATTTTAGTTTTTTGCTCACTGCTTTTATGATTTGCTAAGGAAAAAGAGGAGTTCTTTAATGAGAGTTAAGCAGTTAATCAGTGATTTCATCGTTCCTTTTCTTTTGTCTTTCAGTGCATTCGTGGCAGAAAAGCAACTCTAGAAGAGCTGCAGACAGTTCACTCGGAAGCCCATACGCTGCTGTACGGCACAAACCCTCTGAACAGACAGAAACTGGACAGCAAGAAACTTCTAGGTATCGTTGCCCGTGCGGGGAATCCCTGTCCTGTCCTCTAGCACTCACACTGCTGTCCTCAGCCCTGACTGGCAGTCACTTAACCATAACGGTATGACAAGTGAGATGCAGGATTTCCTCCGTCCTCAGCCCTAGGCAATTCCCAAGAGAATTCTTCCCGCCTCCGTTCAAAGTCTGCTTGAGGGCAGTACAAGCTACATCTCCCTTTCTTCAGGTAGATCCCTAAACCCTAGGTAGCTACAACTTCCTTTCTTGGATGTCTTCAAAGCCTACAAGGAGGTTTCCCTGAGGAGGAAGAGTAATTCAGGTGTTTTATTTTATGCTTGGACGCACTTCTCTGCGTGTTAGGGAGTTATCCATTGCTAGGCAGGAACTGGAACACCCTGCTAAGGACCTGGATCTGCAACAGCAACCAGCTGCATTGACATCAACAAATAGCTGTCGGTTTTGTATGGATAATCTTCAGGAGAGATGCAGGGGCCTCTTAGATAGTCTTACATTTGTTTAATTTGGAGTAAGATTGTTTATCCCTCTCACTGGAGACTGGATCTTCCTGAAACAGGGCTGCGTCTGTTGTAAAATATAGACATTTTCCCTGCAAAAAATCCAGGGGATGGTTGTTCAGATAATCAACCCCCCCATAGCAACCAAACCACATTTTAGCACCTTACCTCCATGGAGACATCATCATCATCATCTCCCTTTACTTTGTGTCTTTTTGCAGCAGTAGGTGATAGGCTGGAGAGGCAGTTTGGGAAGTTCTCACCTGGGGATCAGCAAAAAGACAGTTCTGGAAGCTAGAAGTTGAGAAAGTTTATTTTGGGATTAGCTTGACTTTGGATGATATAAAAAGAGGATTAACTTGATGGCCTGTATGATGTAGTAGTTGAAGCAAAAGAGCTGGAAAGATTTTGCAACGTATTCAGTATGTACGTTAGATCCCCAAAGAGGAAAACTATTAGCCAGTTGTTTAAACATGCAATTAGCACTGTATTTATAGCTAACTTACCACCTCTTTAAAACCCAGAGAAACGAAAAGTAGACACCTCTGGCTGAATGATAGCGCAATTAGTATGTAAAGTTTAAAGAATTTATGATGTCATATCCTTGGTAGTGTAAAACTCTCGCCTTGCGTAAGGCGTATCCACCACTCCAAGGAAACAGTGCGTAAATCTTCCCCAGCAGATTTGAGAAGGCTCCTCGTTTGCGGTTGCACCACTTTTCATGCTGACTGATTTCTCTGCAAATTCTCGAACCCTCATGCTGATGGGGTGCGAGGAGGACGTGTGTCCTAACTGTCTGCTGCGGTGGGATCCAGGCAGTCCTCCAGCATCAGACCCGTTGGCTTCAGCAGCCTGGAGCAGGCAGGGTTAGCACCCAGCCTGTGGCAGTGGTCATCTTCTGCGTGGAGGGCCTAAGCGGGCAGTGGGTCACCCTAACCCCTCTCCTTTTGGAGAATCCCCTTACAAGATACGTTTTTAGGGTGGACTGTGATAACACTGTACCCGTTCAAATGTCAGACCCTCTTGAGATACTTTTCCTCTCCCTCTTTGACTCTTGACACAATCTGTATCAATAGTTCCACAGATGCTTTTGGAGATACAAACAGTTTATTTGGTTAGTATTGGATCTGGGAGTACCCAGGTTTTGCTGAACCATTCCTGATGGATTGTTTAGAGAACCTGAGGGAGGAGAAACTCTTGCTCTGCCTGTGAGTACTTCTGTAGTTTTACTGTGTGTCCCCCATGTCTTCAATCAGTCATTTTAAAATGTCTGTAGAGATCAAGTTTATTCCTATAGTGAAGAAAACTAATTCTAATACCTGAGGGAATGCCGGTACAAAACGTTGCCTCTTTGGATGTAATTTGCAAAGAAGACCAAGTTGTCAAAGAGCTGCAGCCAGAGACAGAAGGTCAGATCCCCAGGATCTCCAGTAGGAAGGGCTTTCCTCTTAGCTGAGCTTAGATCTTGCTTCCTAAACCCACTTGGCACCATTTTAGTCTTGAGCTGCTAGCAGTGGGTCTCGCTGCCAGCTCCCATGACCATCTTTGCCCAGAGAGCAGAGGACTCTCTCTTCCCACTGCCCGGTTGTCCTCCCATTGCACGTGGAGCTGTGCATGGGCCAGAGCTGGCACTGGCACTCATGCCGAGCACCAAGCTTGGAGGAAGAACAAACAACTTCATTCTTCAGCGTGGCTGCCAGTCGTCACGCCAGGCAGGAGTAAATCAGTTGACAGCTTGACAGCCGGGGTCCAGAGCGACAACGCAGCGAGCCAAAATGACAAGAGGGGTGAGCCTGGCTGGGATGTCTGCATGGCACCCAGGGAGAAGTTTTCCTCTGGGAGCAGGGTAGGAAGGGTGATGCTGGTCCTAAAACCAGTTTCTTAACTTGATGACTTCCATGGTGCTGGACCTGAGCAAGGGTTAGCAGCCAGTGATGTCTCGGGAAAACCGCGCTGAAAAACCTCAGGGTGCGCTGGTCCTAAAACCAGTTTCTTAACTTGATGGCTTCCACGGTGCTGGACCTGAGCAAGGGTTAACAGCCAGTGATGTCTCAGGAAAAGCTCATTGAAAAACCTCAGGGTGCGTATTTGGGTGTAGAGATGAAGAAGCCTGTAAGCAGCCCCTTCTTCAGCCATCCTCTCCTGTTGAGAGTTGAAAAGGCTTTTAAATTTACAAAACAGCTTTGCGGGGGTTTTTTTAAGTATGTTAGAGGGTAAATGTGTGGCAGGTTTTAAGTCTGAGACCAAAGCTTTGTGTGAGGCTCACGTATGCAAATGTAAGTTTGTTAGACCTGAGTGTCTTGACATGTGTAGGACTGGGTGGCTGACTCTGTGTAAACTCTTTGCCTTTGATATGTCTATGAGGAAGAAAAAGCATGAGAAACCTCAGCCTAAAAGGAAGAGCATGTAAAGCTGGAGGATGAAAACAAGGAATGTTTCTTTTTAAGCTTCTGCAAACGATAAGGGGGACGTCCCGTCATCTGGCAGTTCTTTAGGAGAAAGCGGGAAGGGGGTAAATAGTTCAGGTTTTTCAGAATTGTAAGCAGGCGGCATTGTGGTTCTGCTGATCGCTTTTACTTCTACAGTTGTCCTGTAGCTCCTTACTTCTGAGTCTTACTCCTTTCTCAGAGAGTGCCCTTCTTTACCCGCGTAGAAGAGACTTGCGACAGAAGCCCACCACTGATGTGGAAGTTACGTTCCTCAGAGGACCCTGCGCATCCCAAAGATTTGCTTTGCTGTGTTTTATCAGGCGGGTTTGAAGGTGATGGCCTTCAAGGCAGGTTGCAGTGCTCTAGCCCTGGCAGTGTTGCTCAAGCCCTTGAGAGTCTGAAGATGAAAAATAGGAATCCATCTCTCGTTTGAGAGTGTAAAGCTTTGGAACCTGTTGAACAAGTTTAAACTTAGGCAAATAAGGCTGCTTTTAATTTGTGAAGAGCAATCATAAATTGTTGTCAAGAAGATAAATATCAAAATAATGCGTGGATTAGCAGTGAAAGATGTGACAGGAGGTCCGAGGCAGGGTGATCTAAGAATTTTCATGTGGATCTAATCAAAGAGTGAATCTGGCTGTGCACTCAGATTCATAATACAGATGCATTGACTCCGCTTTCAGTCACAGGGGTAACGTATGTGTCTGCGATGCATCTGACACCAGCGTGGTCCCCAGTAACGTCTGTCTGCTGTCATGTCTAATTCACGCTCTCGAAAGCTGGTAGTACGCATTTAAGGGAATTTATTCTTTCATTACAGACATGACCAGAACAAGAGCCTGGTTTGGTGTGGGGAGGAAAAAACTCAACCCAGTTTACTTCACCGTTAGCTTTCATTAACTTTAAATAGATCTCGAGCAAATGAATGTCAGACAATGTACTCCAGGTCTTTTGCAGCGTCTGCATTCACGTATGTCCTTCTCCCTGTTTGCCTGTGGTGCGTGGACACATATACACATAGCGTGGTGATGGATATGAGACAGCATGTTCTTTTTTCACTATACGGTTTATAAACCTGCAGAATTTTGAATGGAGGAAAATTTGCTCATATGCAAGCCCAGAAAGTGATGTTACAATTCTTACAGATGCAAAATTAGCCCTACAGATGGTTTTCTCCATTTTTCTCGAATTAGTAATGTTGATTTTGCTCTTTCAGTCAAAACACGTTTTCTTTGCTTGCCACCAGTTTATTTTTTGTCTTCCTCTTTGATGAAGCTCATGCTGCTGCAAAGTCTTCTAGTAACGGCAGATGACTGATAATTAGGGTGTTTTTATGATTTCCTATCCTCCTTCAGTTGAAAGGGGTTAAAATGTTCATCTGAGAAGACATGCTGAGCGGTTGTTGGTAGCATCTCAATCATTTATAGTCAGCATGCCTGCTTGAAATGTAGGACAGCACACAAACCTTGCATAAAAATAAGTGATTTATAGAAGGTTTTTATGTTGGGAAGGCTTTTGAACAAGCCCAGGTGTGTACGTTGCGTATGTATGCATTATAATATAACAGAGTTGGCTGTGTGTTTTCTGAAAATTGCAAGAAAACCCCAGTCTGTTATTGTGTTCAGAGAAAAATTGGACCAAAATCTGGTGAACTTTGACTTTTTGACTTATAGGGTCCATGTTTTGGTTTGTTTTTTGTTTTTTTTTTTCCCCCACAGGTTCTCTAACGTCGATGTTTGTCAGGCTTCCTTGCGGTGGTGTCGGGGTGAGTACTTTCTTTAATGTGTAAATAATGTCCTGTTTGTTCTCCCAGTCCCATTGGTAACAGAAATTGTTGCTTTGCATTCCATCAAGTGGGTAATTGCAACCAGATGTTACCCATAAACAGGGTCTGCCTGGGGTGCGGGGTTGCAGCGACAGCCTCACGTGCCTTTCTTCAAAAGCAGCGTGAAGATTTTGAAACTATTTTGGAGAGCCAAAGTGTGTGTGACATTCATAGGCGTTCATCTCTGACTTTTAGGAGGAGAAACCTCATTTCCCAGGCAGTGATGTTTAATGACTTAGAGGTTACTACATTTGAAAGCAACCCTTGCGTCAAAAAATGCGTTCTACATAGAAAGCAAGATGTGCTTTTCGTGCCGCTGGTGCTGCGTAGGTGTTTCATCTCCAGTATTTGTACTTCAGAGCTGCCCGCCTCCTAGTGCAGGTGGAAAACATATTAATAAAATAGTGACGTATTAATAAAAAGCATATTAATAAAATATTGAAGGACAATATTTGGGAAGTTCCTGTAAATAGTAAGTCGCTGCATTTGTGTCTGGGCTTCGTTGCTGTCCTTGCATGAAATGTCCGGCAGGTTATGCAGCACAAGGGAACTGCGGTCTTCAGTATTTGGCATCTTTCGTTTATTGAGCTCCAGGACAATCACACGTGGCTGCTGAAGGAGGTGACTAAAATACCCCTCCATCCATCATGGAACAGCTGAACATTAGTTGTCATCTGTTGAGATTCCATATAAGAAGAAGACTTTTTGTTGTTGTTTGTTCCCGTAAGGCTGAAAAAAACCCCAAATACCGTCCAAATACCTTGTGTTGAAGGTTGACGTTGTTTTCCTTTGAAGCCTGAAAACTTGAAAGTTTTCCTTTCAAGTCAGACTTTCTGCTCCAAAATTTCTGTGGAGGGTGACAGTACAGAAAATCTCGGAGAACAGGAAGGGGAAAGAATGAGAAGAGACAATAAAAGGCATTGTGTTTGAAAATTCACAGTGGTAGTCCTTATGCATAATTGTAGCTCGTGAGGTTGAATTTAGAGGTCTGGATTCTGTTATGGAAATGAAACAAAATTGTTTTCTTCCTGAGTCTTTGCAAAATCGCTGCTTTGAAAATTATCCCGTAA
>NW_009615778.1:15518-17266 GCF_000690535.1 Cariama cristata | reverse complement strand
GAAAAGCCGGTTGTTTAAAATTTTCCCTGAAAAAAAAAAAAAAAAAAAAAAGAATAATCGGCGCTTATTCATACCACCACTGCTGAGCGCTCGTAGAGATATTTTATTTTGTATTGTAAATATGCTGCAGTCTCCTAATTCATGGCAAATTTTTGGCTAGAGTTTAAAAGGTTTGGATTTACTCTGCCCTGCAGTCAGGCATGCCATTCAAAGCAAAAATTATCATTTGCAAATGAAGACTGAATGGTAACAAGTAGAGACAGTGCCTGAGCCTAGCACGGTCCCAGAAGTCTTGCATTAAATCCTAAATCAAGGCAGGAAACGCCACAGTGCTGGTACTATCGATACGCTCGTAATAAAGATAGCATTTGCAGTTCACTTGCTGATGGGTTGTCTCTGCAGTCCCTTAAATACTAAATAAAACATTTGCTGACTCTTGTACAGTGTTTTGGCAATCCTAACACATAATTTTCATGTTTTCTAGGAAAAGCTTTTTAAAACCAGTAATTTACTCGTAATCGACTGCGCGATAGTCAGACTTTTTGTAAAAATGGCTTTCTGTTGTTTTGCTTGGTTTTCCTTCCCCAGTTACCTTGGGATACAGTGCCGGTTATTTGGGTACTTCTACTATTTTCATGGCCTGTGCAGGAAAACACAGTCTGCCTTGGGGATGCATTTCTAATGAATTTCTAATTAATATATATGGCCCAGCCATATATTTGTAAGGAAAATGGTACAGAACGATCGGCTCTGGCATATTAAGTGCTTTGCACTCGTACGTGCTCTGGATGGGTTTAAGCATTGACCGTCTCCTTTGGGGTAGGAGAGGCAGACGGTGAGCTCACGAGGTCCTTTCAACCCCATTTTCTACTGTCTTTCGAAGTGTGAGATTTGTCAAGAAAACTGCCTTAGCAGTGTGGTATGTTTATTGAAGAAATAGAAGGAACACTGTAATCTTCGTTAGCGTGCCGGTTCTATGAGACAAGTTGCTCTTGATTTGATTTGCTATGGGAAACTGCTGGAAGAAGCCCTATAGCAGGATCTTAGCTGGGGCCACAGAGCACGCCTGTCGGTAGCAGGTGAAAACTAAATGATTTTCTGCACCAAAGAGGATGACAGGACATTTTTGAGACGTACGTAATTTTTTTTTTTTTTTTCCCTAGGAAATCAGAAAAAAAATTAAAAATCAGAGCCTAGTGTAAAAACATCCGTTATGAAGAATTTTAGTGTGAGAGGAGGTGTAACGTAAATCTGAGAAGTTTTGGCATAGGAATACTGCTGGGAGATTGAGCGCTTGTTATGGTATAATGAAATGATTTCAACTTGTTCTTGCAAGAGAGCTTAAGGAGTGTTTTTCTGCTGTTACTTGGCAGGTCATTCTCAGACTGCAAGGTGGCCGTATAGCTTTTTTGAGTGATGGAGTTTTATTTCAGACTCTCCCTTGTTCGAGATTGCCAGGTTGGCAGAACATTACTCATCGCTGAGCAGTAATCAGTCTCTGTTTTATCTTTTTCTTACAAGTTGAGAAGGTTTTGGAGGAGAGGCAGCACTGATGCTGGCAGAAGTTTATGTGGGCTCCAGTCACTTTGTACTGGTGAATATGTCCTGATGGTGAAGGACCATCAGGTACACGTGATGATCGGAGCACGTGTAGGACATCATCTTGACTACCAATGGTTTGTAGCCCGGGTCTGAAGGAGAAGGGATCTATTTCAGCAGAGGTTTCGTTTTCTCTAACTTTGTCACCT
>NW_009615778.1:0-15506 GCF_000690535.1 Cariama cristata | reverse complement strand
GGGGATGCTTCAGGGGTCTTTGCATTCAGCTTACCACCATGCTAGACAGCTTTCCAGCCGCCTGACTGCTTTCGTAAGGAGGATTTTCCCTGGAGAGCTTGATGCCAGTCTGCCAAATGCTTTCCAGGGGGCTAACATGATGCCATAAAGGAAAAAGGGAAGAAAAAAAAAAAACATTTTCAAAAATTAGTAGAATAAGGTGGGACCGGTCTTGTTTTGGATTTACTACTACTTAGAAGATAGGAAATAGTGGTCCGAATTACTGTCCCCCAGAAATCTGTGCATGCACTGAAATGTTGCAATGCCAGGGATGGGTCACAAGCGAGCATCCTTTGCTGATGGTATTAAATTTATTTGGGGTCATCGAAGCGAAAGCTGCCTGCAAAGAAATACGGATGGTGTCACGATAACGAGAAACTCAATAGTAACGTAGCACATGAAATTCGACATTGGGTGCAAAGTAATGCCTGTGGGCAGGAGAGGGACTGGCCTGGAGCAGGTAAAAGCTAAATGATTGCTGTTGCTTATAATTCAGGAGCTGAGGGTGTCAGATGAAATTATAGGCTGGAAAGCTTGAAACCAAGTTCTTTTTCTGCAAACAATTAAATGTAGGGGACGTAGGGGATGTTACGTAGATTAAAAGAATAGATGGATCTGGAAGGCGGTGTAGGGCAGTTCATGGGGGAGACACCCATGAAGAGCTGTTAAGCACCAGTTCTGGCCCTGGGCCAGCCGTAAGCTCTTCTTACCAACAAGCAAGACGAAGGAAGGAGGGAAGGAGCAGGAAAAAGTTTAGAGCAAATTGCTTCATCGCATAACACCTTTCGAGCTCTGTCTTTAACAACTAAGTCACAGTGTCTTGAAATCCATGAGAAAAAGGGTAAATTTGTTCCCCAGTGCTTGGAAACTCTCATCATTTTTTTTATTTCCCTCATCAGTTTGCTTTAGACGAAGCAGCTTTCGCATCACCATAGCTGACACTAACAAACCTCCTTCCATCTGCAGACGTCTGATCGTAGCGAGAAGGGAAGAAAGCACAGAAGCACTTCTATCAGCAGATGTGAGCTCTGATTTAAACAACAGTAATTTTTTTTTTTGATCTTTAGCAGCATCTGCAAGTGCAGCATGCGGTATTTTTACTTAGGACGTTACCTTCAGTTCTCTGCGGCACACACTCTTTTCTTAATGTATGACTTGTATGCGCCAGGGCATTACCTAATCCAGGATAATTAGAAGAAGATTTTGGAGGATGGAGTTTGAGCTTTGAAAATCTGCAAAATAATTCCAGCATACTTGCATCCAAATTCTTCAAAACACTCAAAGATTTGATCTTACGATAGCTAATAACTTGGTTTTCTTTCGTGTATAGTGTTTTCTTTTTCTGTGCACCTTCTAAAAATACCTAAAGATCTAGGTCTTTAAAAAGTGTACTTAATGTTTTTGATCTCTTCCAGAGTATGTTACTCTATTTTTAGTTGTAAGGTCTTGATTAGAGTGTATGAAAATCTTTACCTGTGCGAGCAAAGTACATTATTGCAGAGCAGAGACAATGAAAAGGACTTCTGTGGAATGGAAATGAGGAAAAAAACTAATTAGCAAGTCTTAGAAGAACAAAACATGAGCACAGTTATTTAATGGGTGCTTTAGAGCAATAGGAGACTCGGTTGGGGAAAGACAACTCGCTGGCAGCACAGATGATGTGTGCTGCTGTCGTCTAAGCGCGATGATGAGCAGTGATGAGGGAAGAGCAGAACTTCTTCACTTTGCAGAGTCTGCACCTGCGGTACAACTTGTCTCTACCTGTCCCTATGCTTCATTTCTTATCTGCATAGCTCTTCAGCTACAGAAAATAATAGAATAATGAAACCTTTTATAAGACAGTCATTTCATTTTGAAATAGCTGCGTAGTACAGTCTACAGTGCAAGTAGGAACCTCATCGTGTATATTAATAAAGACTTCCAAGTTTATAAGGAAGGACAAGCTCTTTTGGGTTTCACCCTGAAACATCTTAGACATTCCTTGTAGAAAAGCCTGCGTCAAGCTGTTGACCCTTCCTCTTCTGCATTCCCTCATCATTTTCTAATGATGGTGTACACGCTGCGAGGGTTAAGAGCCTGCAGCAGGTCCCAGGCGCTGAATTCCTTCTCCCCACCTCTAAAAGGAGCCCTCTCCTATGGGCTCACCTAACAGAAGCAGCAGCTTCGTTAATTAGAATGAGCAAGGCATTAATATTATTCTCAAGAAGATGAGTGTGCTGACCAGGACAACAGCTCCTCATCCAACAGCAGCAGATGTGGAGGACTCGGTATCTCTGATGCAGTTGTATCCTCCAGCTCAGGAGGAAAAAAAAAAAAAAAAAGAGAAATATACTCTGTTGGATCAACAAAAGGCAAGAAATATGCTTCCTCTCTCCGTAAAGTCCTTCCAGATGGTAAGGCTTGATGTGCTGTCCCAGCAACAACTCCTGTGATGGCAGCTACATCAAAGAGCTCGTAGACAGGGAAAGCCAAATAGCGTCTCCCCTGTAATGAACTTCAGAATTCAGGAATGACAGAGAGGTCAACAGCAGCCCGTGCACCAAACAGCAGCAGCTTCAGAGCCGGAGAGGACTCCAGCTCAGGGCCACATTAATAACATTTTCCACCATGGCAGAGTCTACGCCCCGCTGCTGCAGAGCACGGATGGCTTCAGTGGGACTGTTCAAACACTTACAGTCACATAGATGATGAAGTGCTGCCTTGGAGTAGGGCCCAGTGGTCTCCAGACATCCGTTCTGGGGAAGGTGGCTGGGTGTTAAATCCTTATCTTGGAAATGTTTGCACATGGGGTGGGGCAGTGGAGAGCTTGCGGGTGGCAGCGGACATCTCTGGATCCAGTCCTTCTCCTGCTGGGGAGCTGAGTGTAGGGGCATGGCAGAGTCCTTGAAATTGGCTTCTAAATCACAGGTGGAGTGCTTTTTTTTTTTCAGTACTTAATTTCTTTCTGCAGAAGTAATAACTCTTTAAAACCACTCTGTCTTGCCCTCCTCATTCTTCTTGAAATGCTGCCAACATGAGCCCGGTTTCTGCAGGCATCAAAGGGCCTGAACACGACGGTGCTTGGCTCAGGCGCTGGTGACTTCTGCGTGTTTTATGGGAAAGGCTGGAACAGACGTCTGAGAAGATCTGAGGGTCTGTTAGTCCCTTAGGTAATGCCATACTGAGGACATCTGCACTTTTGTTTTTTGTATTTCCATTCCTCTGGTCCCTCACTGTGAATGAAGATGGCCCTCTGCAATTCTGCATCTGTGGAAGGGACCTCGTACTTGCTGTGGCCAGGCAGAGAGGGAAGCTCTTAGCTACTGGTATTCTTCAGCATTTTCTTTCAAGACCAAGAAAGATGGGTTAGATGTACTCCAAGACGGGTTAGATACGCTCAGCCCAGACTGCACAGTGCAGCTGTACCTCAAGCAGTGAGACTGGAGACATTGAGGTGGTCAGCTCTTAGCAAAAGGCAAGTAGATGTTCTCTGTTGTATAAACCGTGAGTGTCTTCCACACACAGGTACTGGGGGGAGAGGATCTGAGGATGAAGACAGCTGGATCCCCTGAGAGAATGTAGCAGTGTCATCCTGGTTGCAAAGCAGCTTAACCATCCCATTACGTTTTTACAGGACAGACCCTCGCAGAGCACTAACGCGCTGGTCGGTGGGGAGGAGAAGCAGCTTGATCTTCTTCCCGCCTTGCTAGGGCCTTTTGGAGGGACGTGGTCCGATCGGTCCTGTCTCCTGCACGGGTACAGTACTGGTCCAGGACTCCTGAAGGTGTTGTGCATAACTCCGACCCCGTCGTACTTCTGTTCCTATGTTACTGCCCAAATTTAGGGGAGACCAGGGGAGCCCTCATACCACAAATAGTCACTGTAGGGCTTCTCCACCGATGCGGTGGCTTTCCCCAGAGTTTGGGACAGTGCACGTATTGGCAGCGTTACCGGACAGCAATGTCTTTTTAGTATTTTCCGAATGCTTTCTTGGTTTACTGCGACTTCAAAAGCATCCTTAGGGCAGATGCTGCCAGAAGCCATCCCTGATAACAGACCTGGGACCATTTCCACTGGCTTTAGCACAGCCCTGACGGAGGTGGATCAAGCTCCTATGGGGCCACTTGCATTTCCCTGCAGCTCAGTGAGCAGACTGGATGCCAGAAAAAACAAATGATCCCTTTTCTTTCCTTCTCCTTTGCCATTGTTTCCATAAAAACGCTCAACACAGAGTAATCTGTGAAAAATAGCTGGTGATCCTTCACGTTGAGAATGTTGCATTTATCCTATGATGTTCCCGGGCAGCCGAGCTGGCTTGACACGGGACAGTCCCAGAAGTCTGGCTTTTGCCAAGGCTGTGAATGGCAAGAAGCAAACAAACTTCGCTTTCATCGCTGCGTGCAAGACAGCCGGGGGTGCAGCGGAGGAGATCCAGAGCTTCAGCCTGGAAACAGCCCCCCGGGAGCCATCCTTCCCTCTCTGTTCTCCGCAGAGTCACGGGCTGAACGGCAGTAAAAAAAAAAAAACCAAAACTAAAAGGCATTTCATCGCGTGTCTGCAAACTAGTCTTGTCTTCGTAGGGTTGGTGGGATGAGTGTGGTAAAAGCCAACGCTTCTCACTTTTTGTTTAAATTAGGATGCGATCTCATATAATAAGGACATGGGGATGTCTGCAAGTGCCTTGCCTTGCTTTTAGCCTATTTGCACATTTTAGGGGGGGAATATGGAGGATGGTGGTCCTGTCAAAGATTAAGTGTTGAAGTAAATGTCTGTAGTCAGCAGCTAGATGTTGAAGTTCTGTTGTTACCTTTGATGAGACAGGGTTGGTCTTAATGGTTCTCCAGGGAGGCTGCTGTCAGCATAGCCTTACCCTGGCAGTCCTGGGCAGGCGTCTTTTAAACATCCATTATTAAACATCCTTCTTTATTGTGGGGTGTTTTTGTTATTTTGTAGAATCACTGAATTCCGTAAACCTTTTTATTTCATCTGGGATCAGTTTCTTCCAGCAATTAGAAAGAAATAGTGATACCGTGGGGTTGGTAGGAGTATTGGTAGGAGACACCTGCAAATTTATGGGACTTGAGATGCTGAGTTTGCTCCTCTGGTATGGCACTGATCCTTTAGCATTGCAGAGCCGTTGCAAACGGTCATCTCTTGAGTGTCGTTTGGTTGGATGGACACTCGGTAGTGGTGATGTTACAGTCATCGGTGGGGTCTCAGCCCTGGGACTGCCAAGATCCGTTCTGCAATTTAATGCATTTAAAATTAGTGCATTGTGCATGAATTAATGCATTTATGCCTTCAATGCATATGAATAACTTCTTTATAAAATGTGGACTTCTGTTTCCTGGCTGCCCTCGTTGCTCCTAAACGTGGTTCCTCTGTGTCTCCGTTAGGTCGACAGTGACACAATTTGGAATGAAGTTCACTCGTCCGGTGCCGCTCGCCTGGCCGTGGGCTGTGTCATTGAGCTCGTTTTCAAAGTAGCCACGGGAGAGTTGAAGGTTGGTATGAAAATAACACTTGGCTTTGATATGGGCTCTGTAGAGGACTCTGCTCAGGGCTGTGTTATGCAGGAGGTCCAGTTAGCTTCATTTTAATGGCACCATCTGGCTTCAGTCATAAAAATCTTTGAGGATATCAGCAAGTGAACAACAGACTCCTGGTGAATGTTCTTACGCACCGATTAAAAGGAGGAAAGAAACCAGAGCAGCAAATGAAATCACTGTTGCAGTGTTATCTGAGGGTCTTGCCTTTGCCTTCAGCTGGGCCGGCCTGTTTGCTGTTTCAGTGACCTCCTGCAGAATTTTATTATTTTTTTTTTTTCCCCTGAATGGAAGGAAATGTTGTACCAGCCAGTTTCCATCAAATGCACGTGGACTTCCCCCCCCCACACACAAAACAGGGGAGAGCATCATCCGCTGCTATGGTCTTGTGAGAAGACCATCGAGAACAACTCCGTTGTTCCAAAGCAGAATTAACGCTTCTGGCTGCAACCTCTGCATCTGCCTTTGTGCAATGAACCTTCCTTTCTGTCTCACTTCTTCCTTTTCTTATTTTTTTGTGCGTAGAATGGATTTGCTGTTGTTCGGCCTCCGGGTCACCACGCAGAAGAGAGCACACCCATGTAAGTACGCGTATGTGCTTTATTAACTTGCTTCAGTGTTCATCTGTTGTGTGATCTGCAGCTGGAAATTAGAAAGGTCGTTTGTTAGGTTATCGTTACAGAATTTCTTGTTTATTGATATGTAAGATGGTATTCTATTCAGAGCTCCCAGTAATTCTCTGGAAGAGGGCAAGGTCCTGTTTAGTGATTTCAGGTGAGTATTTTTTAGCAAGAATCGACATTACAGACATGCTTTGAAAAAGCACTGATGCTTTTATTTGCTTTACTCTCGTGAATTGTTTTAAATTAAATGCTGATGGCTCTTCCAATGTGAGGAAAGCAAGGGTAGGCAACTAATAGTAGTAACAGCAAACATAACTCTGTCCTGGGGTCACAGCGCTGAATTGGGAGAGTGTCAGAGTGGGAAGGCTTTGCAAAGCACAAGCTGAAGTTGGGCATCTTGCATGTGTTTAATATAGCAGGGGGTTTGCCATCGAACTGTTTTCAAATCGGGGTCGCGTGCGTGAATCATGTTGGCTTTGCGTATCTGGCTTAATGTGTGCTGAAGTTTCGTGTCTTGGGGGCTTCAGCACTCGTTGGTGGGAGATGAGTGCTCGCTCCCAGCGTTTCGAGGCCTCTCTGAGCATGTCTGCTCCCTCCCAGCTGATGGACCATAACACTCTGATCCTGGGTCCTTTCCCTTCCTTTCCTCCTTACCACGTCCTCTCCCTGTCCGCTCCCGTCCCCTTCCCTCGCGCGCAGCACTGGAGGTCCCGGGGGCAGCTGACACCGACCAGCACCTGATTATTGCAGGGTTCGGGCAAGTGTGAATCATCCCCCATTTTCAGAGAGATCTCAGAACGCCTGCTGCTGCCTGGCTATGTTGTGTCTTTAATCCAGCACACGTGCATCTTCCAGGGAGAAGAGAAGAGTGAGAACAGAAGGAATTTCTTCCTACCGTGTTATATCTAGGTGATAGATGCATTGGGACCAAGGAAATCGATAGTTAACACCTCTCCTTTTTCTCTTGTCTCTCCCCTCTCATCACCTCCAGGGGTTTCTGCTATTTTAACTCCGTGGCAATCGCAGCCAAGCTACTCCAGCAAAGACTGAACGTTAGCAAAATCCTTATAGTGGACTGGGTGAGTAAATGTCAGTTCTTACCTTTCAGGAGGGCAGGTGGAAATCTTTCTGGGTTTTTTTTTCTTGCAAGGGCAAAACTGGCTTTGTAAGTCAGTGGAAAAAAAAAAAATGTTGCCTGTGGTCTGCAAACCAAAACTTGTTTTTTAAGGTTTGGGGTTTTTTCATTGAAGTGTTCTAATAAAAGGAAAATTTCTTAAACGGTCCACAGTTTTCAGAATAAAATTGTAATTAATAAGTAGTTGTTTTCTAAAACAAGCCCATAACACCCCTCTCAAGGCTGGGTAACTGCAAACAATGCTAGGTTTTGGTTATTTTTTTCTGAAGATTTTGACCTGAACTGTTATGATCCATCTCAGCTTTCTTTTCAAGATGTGAGGACCGGTTACGGAGAGGGACAGGTTGGCTGGCACGGCTTCACCATTGGTCTTGATGGTCTCGGTGTTCTGCCTCTGGGCCAGCACAGCCTCCGTGCGAGTGGGCAGGCCGTCAAAAGCGATGTTAAAATTGAAACAAGGCAATGAAATACTCGGCCGACCGCACGGTGGGGTTGAGAAAGAGCCTGCTTGGGATTTTGCTGTGGCGATGTGTAGATTTAAAAATGTGGCTGATGGTTGGGTTTTTTTAAATAGATTTAAAAATGTATTTATGTGACTGTGAAGGCATTTGAGTTGCTGGGTATTGGCCAAGGGTTTTGATTATATTGCCACAAATCTCCCATGGGCTAGACCCACAAGTTGAAATGGATGTATTTGTCTTTTTGACCTACTGGATGGACATCCTTTTCCTCACTTCCCACCAACTGTTTTTTATGTCAGGAAGGGGCATTTTGAATACCCATCCTGTTACAAACTGTGTTTCTACACCAAGTAGCAAGGTAATGGGAGGTCCGGGTAATGGGTTTGTATCATTTAACCTTGTTGGATCCAACACACCTTTGCTGGGCACTTGTATCAGTAGTCACCCCACAGACCGATTAAAGATGCAAATTTGGGGTAACTAATATAGCCTCTCCATCTCCCAAGACTGGGTATGAATCCTGTTCTGTCCGTCCAAGTAAATTGATCCTGTCCTCCGTTTTGATACACGCTTGAGATTACGTTTACCCCCATTTATCCCATATGTTAAACAAGGAGTATAACCTGAAGCCAACTGTGCCAAGCAGGTTACTCTCATTTGCGATAAACTTGCTTCAGCCAAATCAGAGAAGCGCAGAAAACGAAGCACAACAGCAAAGAAAACCCCTCGGAATCCCAAGTCGATGGCTTTAATCTGCATTTTTACTAAGGTACTAACCTCCCTCATATAATGCAATCTCTGTCCCCGAAGGATGTTCACCACGGGAATGGTACTCAGCAAGCTTTCTACAATGATCCTAATGTTCTTTATATTTCACTACATCGCTATGATGATGGGAACTTCTTTCCAGGCAGTGGTGCTCCCGACGAGGTAAGAACATGGATCGGCGTAGCATCCGTCCGTGTCTGATAGGACTTGCTCAGGGCTGTGATTTATTTAGGTGCCCCTCAAAATCTCAGGGAGCCTCTGCTATGCAAGGCTTAGAGAGAAGCTCCTGCCACCGTTTCCACGCTCGTGCTTGTTTGTGCCTCTTTGGGAAAGCGTCGCTCGGGTTTGTGTGTTTGATGTCTTCTCGTCCCGAGTCGTAACAGCCGTGGGCATTGTGTCCAGGCCGGCGGGCTGGCAGGAAAACGCGTGCCTTGGCTAACGAGCAGCAAATGAGTCAATGCAATTAGGCTCTCCGACCTTTATGAGACAACCTGTTCCAGAGGAGCCCTTTGCCAGCTGTCCCAGCACTCCATGTACTTTTCAGGATTTCCTCCTTATAGGCATAAATTGTTTCTTAGATGCAGGAGGAACAGGTTGTCCATGGCTGTGCCACCAGTGCTTGGGTTTCCTGGCACAGCCTTGGAGCCCGTGCATCCCCCCTTCTCCTGGCCCTGCTGAGACATCACTCGCCACTGCTGCTGCCTTCACATTTCACAGCCCCGACGATGGGATTTGAGCACCGGTTGCTGATGATGCTGGACCTAATCCACCGTTTCCTGGTGGTATCTTCAGAGCCTGCAGCAGAAGGGCTGGGCCAGTGAAATTGGGAGACTTTTCTCCCTGAACCCTGGATGGATGCTCCTACATCTGTTGCGTCCTTCCGGAGTGATTTATCGAAGGGAAATTATATGAAATACTTAGTTTTGTGTGCTCTGAGGCACTCCGGGTTACATCTGAAAACTCCTAGAGTTCTTCCCCTGTCAATTTTACATTTTCCGATTCAGCAAACATCGATGTTTCCCTTTTGATTTCTAAAGAAACTTAAATGTAATGTGATAGTGCTTCATTACCCTGTTTGTGTGCTACTGTTGTAGTGAATAAACAGCAGCCCTTTGCATCAGGCTTAATTTCTGCTTCAGGATACAAAAGGGTCTCAGAGCTACTTTTTTGCTGACTTTTTAATAGTCTAGTAATCCAGTTTACAAAATATCTAGTATTGTAAGGAAACACTAGACTGAACCATCTGCTCCATATTTAATCATTTATAGTAATTTTTTGATGTGTCATTCCAAACTGATTAAAACAAAAAAATACAAAATAAATTCAGTTAAAGCCAGAGATGGATAAAGAACCCACCGTGGATGGATGAACCCCCTGTGTTTTTTCTACCAGCAGCGTTCACACCGATACAAGGAAGATTGTGCAATAAAAGCCCTGAGCTTTATCGAACCTGAATTATCTGGCTGTGTATTGTATAACACACGAATTTTTTATTTTTTTTTTATTAATATGCAGAGACATAAAAAAAAAAAAAACCACAAGACCCAAACTGTGTATGTAGGAGCTCAGCGCCCTGTGTGGAGCTGCCGGTGGCAGGAGATATTGCCCGGCTCACTTGCCAGATCCCCAGGGACCCACAGCCACGGCCACCGTGCTCGGGCAGCCCCGAGGTCCCCGCTTGATGAAGGGCCTGAACACAAGTTTTTGGATTTCGATATAGATGGGGGAAACGTGGCCCTGCTTCTTGGCAAATGAATTACTAGAAACCCCTGGGGTTTATTTTTCAGTTTTCCCCTTTCTGAGCTGTTTGCCATCAGTGCGGACGGGGATGTTTGCAGGACGTGCCAGGATGGGGACGTTCTTATATTTACCACCCACGCGTCCCTCGAGCAGTGCAAATCTCTTCTCCGTGAATCATATTTTTCCCCAGCAGAGGGGGAGCTCGCTCTGATTAAAACCGTAGGGTTTTTTCCCCCTCGTGTTACAACTGTAAAGAAATATAAAATATGCTTCTGGATAAAGTTGAAAACGAATTAAGGAAAGGTATTGCATGTAACAGACTCTCCTGCAAAAGAAGAAAAGCATCCAGTTGATGATGAGGTGGTTTTTGGTCGGATACAACTGGTCCACAGCTCCCATAAAGATCAGAGCATGGAGGAGAGCTTTGTTTTCACGCTTGTTTTGGGGACCAGGTCATTTTAGAGGGAAAAATTAACCTCACTACCACCAAGCTGTTGAATCAAAATCCATATTCAACTGGAAGAATATTAGGACAGCAGAGAGTTTGCTGTTTCCATGTGTGTAATTAAGAGTACCGTCTCCTTTTTTCAGGTTGGCACAGGAGCAGGAGTTGGTTTCAATGTTAACATGGCCTTTACTGGTGGCCTTGATCCACCGATGGGAGACACAGAATACTTAACTGCTTTCAGGTAATATTGAAATTTTCCTCTTAAAAACCTATTTTTCACCTAAGTTTTCCTTTTTCCTTGTGCAGTCCTCCTTAATTTTGAGTTTCTCTCTTGCAAAGTTGAGAAATACAAGATTTACATCCAGTTGCAGTTAACTTTTTGAGTACCATTATAAAAATAAAGCCAAATTAAGTAAATAGGGTGTCTCTGGCCATAAGAAGTGTGCCAGTTACATTAGGGGGTTGACATACTCGCTGCTCAGCACTGATCGATGCATGAATGTAAAATGTTAACTGATATGAATAAGTTTTTCTGGGTTTGGCTAAAAATCTTTTTACCTCTTTGGGGTGAGTATTTCTATGGGTAAACCCACCTGGATGGGGAGGGGAACCCAGAAAAACTTTTTAACAAGTCATCATGAGTTGAAACTTGGGAGCGCAGCTGCCCCAAGGCTTGGGACAACATTGCTGGGCTATGGTACCCAATTTTTGGGGCACGCTGGCTGTGCGATCCCTCCCCTGCAAGAGTTCTGCTTCCAACTCGCACCACAGCTCACTCCCAAACGTACCTAGCAAAGGGACGTGGGCTTGCTTTGATAAGCTTTAGATTTTATTATTATTCACCCGAGATATTGAATATGCCTGTTCCAACCAACTGGAAATTGAAACGACTGAAGTGTTGGGGTTGTGCTTTTCTTACTGGGTTCTGGTTTCTTCTCAGAAGCAGGATGTTGTGTGTCATGACTAAAAATACAACCATCTCTTAAATAAGTGTTACTCACCACTCGCTGTCAGAGTGTGGAGGAAGGTAAGAAAAGCTGTGGAGTTGAACTAATGCGTTGCTGGGATATCCTCCTGGATTAGCAGTAATAGTAAAGCCAGGTACAAACCACTATGCTGGGCTGTACAAGCGTATTCAAGCGTGCTCCAAAAAAACTGGCATCGTTTGAGTCTCCAAATGGAGCAGGTTGTTGCCTCACTTGTTCATGTCCTACTGGTCTTACTGGCCTGCTCACAGAAGCATATGGTACCTGAGGATCACAGGGAGGTGTTTGCAGGGAATCATCTGATCCGATCCTTACTTTGCTCCTCGTATCAGCATCGTTACAAGAGGCGTGTGAGGCAAAACACACGTTAGCTGATCTACGGTCCTGCACGCTCAGCTGTGGCATCTCTGAGCGACGTCGCTATGGGAGCGCTGCAAAGGTACGGGTTGAACATCGTTTCGCTGCTTTGAGCAGCTAACGGGCAAAATACCCCAAGAAGGTGATTGTACGTCATTGGCGTTTTGGAGGCTTGCTGCAAGCCTGGAGTGATGCATTTGCCTCCCAGAGCTGCAGAGAGTGGAAAAAAGGAAGGTATTAAAATTAACTATTGGAAGCGGCAGAATAACAAGATGAAACGAAGGGAGGTCTCGGGGTAAAAGGACCTTGTAAGTAATGCGATAGTGAATAGAGGCTGGTGTGAGACCACACTTTCCTTTCTGATACTCTTTCCTGGAGAACAAATATAGTTCTCTGACCTGCCAGATATACAGGCTTTCTTTTTCTTCGAGACTGTCCTGTTCCACCCTGTGCCTCCCCTGTGCTGCGGGTCCATCCTCTCCAACTGGCATCTTTTTTAACAATTAGGGGTTGAAGTGGTTTTCTGTCCCTAAACCAGATTTAGCACGCTTCTGGCGACCACCCCACATAAATTCAGGGAGACACACACTTGCCAAAACATGGGATGCGAATTTCTGGCTAGAGGCAAATGGAATATCGCCTTCGTGGAATAGCATTAAATCTGGGGAGCATTATTTTCTGTTCTTCCCTATGAGTGTATTTGTATTCCGTTATACTGAGCAAAAAGAGTTTTTACTCTTCGGCTTACCATTAAAAAACCTTCAGAAAATGCGTACAATTTAAAATAACATCTAGTCAAATCACTGTCATTCGTCTCAATGTTTTATTCCTGTTACAGGAAAGCAGCGCTTTCCTCTAAAGTGGAAGTCTGTTTATCCCAGCAGTCAACAAGACTGATCTCTTCATTATAAAGAGAACCCGTAGCTCGTGACGGAGTGACATACTTGCTATTAAATATTAATTGAGTTTCAAGGCTTCTGGAAAATTGCTCAGTCTGCACAGCAAGACCTTTGCCAGCCATTCCTTAATAAGCACTGATGTCTTTTTTGCCCGGAAACTCCAGCTATTTGGGGAACATATTTTGGAGCTAGTCACAGCCCTTATTTTTGCCGGGATTTTGAGAAGCCAAGGGACGTTGTGACTCGTCCTCTTAGGTAGCACCTCCTGTAGTCTGCCCCATGTGCACACCTTCAGTCCATAAGTTAAACTG
This sequence comes from Cariama cristata, assembly GCF_000690535.1. Taxonomy (NCBI): domain Eukaryota; kingdom Metazoa; phylum Chordata; class Aves; order Cariamiformes; family Cariamidae; genus Cariama; species Cariama cristata. The sequence goes on along the minus strand of NW_009615778.1, from coordinate 2,214 downwards.
GAAGCTTTTTTTTAATCTTATGCCAAGTTTGGTCATGATAATACATTATCAAGTGACCTTTTTAAATCTTAACCAGCTTCTTTGAAAAACATTTTTTTTTCCCCTGAATCTTTCTATTGATTTTAATGTAAAATAACGCTTTGAAGTTTGCAATTTATAGTCCCCCGAGAGTTAGAAAGTGAAGGGAGTGGGTCATATATCCTTTTTTTTTTTTTTTTCCCTCTTCTTTTCTTGCGTTGGCCCCTTGAGACAATGCATGCCTTCAAGGCAGCACCTTGTTATTCCACCCCATCGAATGCCACGTTGCATTTGCTGGGGATCAAACCTAAGATGAAGAAAAGATAAGAAAATTGGCCATAATGAACTCCAGAAGCAGCAGGCATTTTCACCATGAACTTGGAAACTCACAGTGGAGAACTGAGCTTTAATTCAAACCAGTCCAAATGCCAAACTGTGAGGCTTTGAAGTCTGTAGAGGAATCAGTGGAAATCCTTTGAGCTAGGCAAAGATACTGATATACTTTTTCTTCTTTTTTTTTTTCTTTTTTTTTTTTTTTTAAGCCTTAACTGTTCACATGCTTGTCTGCTTTTAGGGAAGAAAGCCCTCTTTCTACATAAAATAAGCAGAAGAAAAATAAGCAACATGCTTTTTTTTGGTTTTTTTTGGTTTTTTGCTTCTATTTCGGGATGAGCTGGTGTATGGATTTGATAAAAGCATGTGCTCTGATGAAATAATAACTGAGATAATTGTCCTCATAAATCAGTCGTCTGATGAGTGCATAAATAAATCCCAATGAAACCTATCATCCCCACGCTGCAAACCTGTTTCAATGTTGTTTTACCCGTTCTGAAGAAAGGATGGTCACTTGCATCAATGATTTTTCTACTGAGAATTTCTTCCACAAATATTGGCTTCCCTTTGCTTGCTGTACAGCGTTGGGTTGGACAGGACGGCCTGACCTCTTCATGTTTATTAATATCGCCGAGCCATTTCAAAAATGAGAACAAGAGTTAAAAACGCAAAGCAGAGAGCAGCCTTGCCGTGCACTTTGTCGCTTATTGTCTTCATAACCGAGGGCTGAAATCACTGACTGCCCCGTCTCGAGGTTGGGGTGATATCATGATTGCGATGTATTTTATTTGGGGGGGTCGGACGGACAGACAGGGTGGAGTCACCCCAGTCACTCATAAGATGTGCAGAAGGGATTTGGGGAGTTTGCTGTCAGCTTGGTGCTCCTCCACCCCATCGTAGCAACGGCTTTGCCTGCCCAAGACAAAACGACATTATAATTTAGCCAAGCGTTCGCTGGGCAAAGGTCCCACGGCTGAACTCACCGCCAAAATATGTGGGCAATACCGATTTCACAGATTAGGCAGAAAATGTATTCAACTCTAATGTGAAAAATGCAGGGGCATATAATTTTAAAAGTCCTTAACTCATCAAAATGTTATTGGTATTCATCGCTGTTATTCTGTAGTTATAGAAACAAACAGTTGTAAAATACAAGTTATTTATTTTTTTTTTTTTTTACCAGGGCCTGTTGTTCCCTAACTTGTTATACAAGCAGAAATCGTGTTTGCTTCTATAAATCCTCGTGACACTTTCAAAAGCAGAGTGTGCAAACCCGGCTAAGAGACCCACAGAAAAAAATGCAAAAACTGTGGCTAGTTCCTTATTACACGAGAACAGCAATGACTTAGTGAAATTAAATTGTATTAGCCACAGGAGTTGTCCTCTGAATTTACTGAAAGAAAGTTTTCCTGATGATTCTAACAGTTGTGTTGTCTCATACAAATTTTTTTTCCCCTACCCTGAGGTCTCTTCCGCAATTAGAATTCCATAGACAGCTTGATTCCATGTTAGTTTGCTTTTTCATTTAAAACACCTAAACCAGAAGCAAAAGCCAGGACTGTATTTGAAACGCCTTTCTCGGAAAGCTTTAAATGACTTCAGGAGCCAATTTAGGGGAGGGGGATTTTGGTTTTTTCCTTCGATCCATAAAGCATTTCAGGAGTGAGTAAGAGGGAGGAGGGGGAAGATGATGATATTTTGCCTGGAACGGTGGTTTCTGTATTTTAGATTTCATGCTCTCCCGACGCTGATTTCGTCCCCAAACTCCTAATCCCTTTTGACATAGTAAATGACCGTGGAGATGGCTGCTTGGAGAAACAAAGACCAGAGTCTTCAGGAGGCTGATTAGCCTCAGGAGCAGCG
>NW_009615777.1:40609-57541 GCF_000690535.1 Cariama cristata | reverse complement strand
AGACAGTGTCAAAGGCCTTAACATCTAAGGGGATGTTTCCTAATACTTGGGAGCAAAGATTTAAAAAGAACCCAACCGCATATGCACATATATATACGCATGCACACATATATATACGCATGCACACACACATACTATCAGATGATCAGCAATTGGCAGGAAGGCATGGAAATATTTAAGTGAAAGCTCTTTTGAATCAATTGGACATTTTATAACACTAAACTATTCCTCTAAAAAACTGATTTTTTTTTTACTTTGTAAATCTGTATTCGTAATTATAGACAGTGTGAGAATTAGGAAGAAACTGAATTTAATATTGAGTCAGTAGTGACTCTAAAAGTGTGGAAGAGCAGGAAGGACATGTGGGCATTTCATATGCTTTGTGAAGGGCTCCAGCACACAGGTACGCTCAGAAACAATGTTTATTTCTAGTAGCCCGCTGACTTACTGCTGCTTTGACTCTCCCTGCTGAAAAGTTTATCAAATTCTCCCTTTCGACTCATCTCTGATGCACAAAGTGCCCCGGGGATGGCTTATGTCTTAAATGCAACCCCACCAAACAACTTACAACTGCTGTGATGATTAAATGCACAGCTTCAGCTTTAAATATGAATGTCCCCAACTTCAGAAGGCATTTAAAATGCACTTCAGTGTAAACAACTCAGGGACATCCTCACTCCTGCTCTAGGACAGCAAAAAAAAAAATCCTCACCATTTTTGCACTAGCTAATGCAGAAGTTCCTGGGTCGAGCCTTGTGGAAGGCTATCCTTACCTTCTTCAGGAAACATCCTATTAAGCCACTATATGAGAGGCAAGAAAGAAGACACAAACCGAGGGCTGTATTAAAGGTTTCTACTGTTCTCAAGGGTAGGATGCAGAAGAAATTGCATGTGGCTATGGTACTGCTGTGCCTTACTCTATTAGCTTCCTCTGGGTTGTAAAAAAGCAGGTCTGATATTTTCTCTTGTTAGAAAAAAACATCTTCCATGCTACCAGTTGAGTACATTCTGTGTTGTTTGTTGACCTGTGAGCTCAAGAAGGCGGCAGCTTGGGATCCTTGCTGGTGGCTTGGATGGCAGCTTTCACAGCCCTGCCTGTGTCCTGACTGCCCAGAGGAAAGGTTGGGCATCTTGTTGGGATTCAATTGCCTTCCCTCACAGTGCTGCAGAGCTCTGCCCAGGGCTGCTCCTACAAATGCTTGCCTGCAGGCAGACAACAGGAATGGGAAGAGCTACCGCGACATTAGTGAAATTCTACCTCATGCCTGTATGATTATGACTGTGATCCACGGGAGCTGTTGCCTGTTAACCTTGTGCCCAATTGGCTTTCCAAATTGGGGCTTAAGCAGATCCCTGTGTATGATACAAGCACTTAATGAAATGATTTGTCTCAGCTGTTTGGAGAAAGAGAGGCACTTTGAAGGTTGTCTCATTCTCCTCCTAAAGCAAATCTCAGCTTATGTTAAATAGAGAAGAGCTGAAGTGAGTCCCAGTTAATTGCAGCCTGTGGGTTCTTGAGCAGTTTTGACCGGGCAAAGTCAGCTATCTTCTGCACCTCTGGGAAAGGATCTACACAAGGAAGGGGTGAATTTCTTTCCATCGTGAAAGATCTGACATGCCAGAAAGAGCTTAGAATTTTGCTACAAAACACTGCATGCCTATTTCATGGCTGTAGAGGCAGATTTAACAGAGTGGGGGCTACAGCTCTAGACTGGAAACGTAACTCAGACAGCAAAAATGCATTTCGTAATCCTTTTGTTTGAGAATTCTTTCCTTTGCTTCTGCTTGTTTTGGGCAGCATGTGCTGGATCCATGATGAACAATACTTACATTAAGTTATGCACAAATATGTAGAAACCAGATACATTATCTAAAAGAGCAGTCACAAAATAGAATTATCACAGTGTAAGTGAGCTGGCATCTGCTGTAACAGGCGGCTCCTGCAGAAGCTGTCCTTAAGATGCTTTCCTCCACTGCTGAAACAAAATTCATCGTATTGGGTAGTGGGCAGCCCTCACCTTTGTATCAATACAGGTCTCAGAGCAACACCCAGATTTTGCTTTCTTAGGCTGAAGCCATGTTTCATTGCCTGTGCAAGCAGCTGAGTCTAATTTCACTTTACACCAAACAGACCAAAAATCCCATTTGAAAGGTGACAGGCCAGTGCATTAAGCAATTGCACCACTGGTGGGGTTAAGGTGGATAAATTATATAAGACTGGAGTCTGACACTAAAAAACACCAGCTGGATCAAGGACATTTCTATCCATTCTGGCTCATTAGATGTAGGACAACAAGGTCAGCTACGTTAAATTTAATCACAGAGCTTCCTAGAGGGTATCATAAATGTGTTGGCTAATTTTTCATACCATATTCCAGATAATATATTACCCACAGCTTGAGAGGTAGCTTGCTTGTGTTTAAAGTATCCACTCTACTTATGGCAAGTTAAGACAAATCTTTTTTGTTTTTCAACCAGGATGAGCCAAATTAATCACAAGCATTTACCTCCTTCCTCCCCTATTAGAAACAGAGGGATTGTAGTTCATGTGTGTTAGCACTCAGTTTGGCATCATCTTTTTAATGGAAAAATAAACTGAGCTGTCTATTCTAAATTGAATCAGGCAAAATAAATAAGCAAACAAGATTTTTCTTTGCTGTAGGTACAGAGACTAAGTCCGGAATGGAGAAGGTTAATTAGTTTTAAACTCATTGGGGAAAACAGTGTCTTTTTGTATGCAGTTTGTAAGGTCCCTAACACAGTGGAAGTCTGTTTTATTACTACAACTTCCATGCACTACAGTAATAAAAATAATAATACTGTGAAAGTTATTTAACGTTGAGTCTTCTTGGGTGAGCTCCATCTCGCCTCCAGAAGGTCCACTGGCCCTCACAAAACAGTGCCATGCATGAAGAGAAGAATGGTATAAGCAACTTCTATGCTACTGATACAGCTCTTATGATGCACAACATTTTATAATAACCAGGTATAAAAGCTAGCATGACAAAGCAGGAGTAGGTAGTACCCTCCCTTCCTTCTGCTGCCAAACATCGTCCTGAAGAAAACAGTGCGATGCCCCACTAGAATGCCATTTTGCTTTGCTACTACCGGAATATCATACCAGTGCAGGACATCATATCAGTCCAGGAGTTGCATTTGTGGATTTTCCATTTCTAGGAACCACCATTTCTCCATTTCTGGTTGCCTTGCTGGCAATCCTTCTGCTCATTTGAAGGTAGCCCTCATGTGAAACAGTGTGATGGTCTTAGTCACCAAAGGAGTGTCTGCCATCTAAAAGAGGTCCTACCAAGGGAAGCATGCACTGCAGCTGTTGCTGCATGTGCTGCCATGAGAACAGGACTGGGGATCTACAGTCCATTGTCCTGAGAAACGCCAGGATGGTATCACTTATCATTAGCTTAACTGTAAACTGTTAGCTAGAATCCAAAGAATTATCAGTGAGATAGAAGCAAACATCAGGTCTGGCTAGCTTTGCCTCACTGTGTAAAATTCTGCTTGCAAGTAAAAAAAAGTTGATTTAAATGGCTGTGCTTGAATCTTCTTCCTCAAAACATGGTTCCAACAATGAGAGGTGAAGGAAATGGCTGGGGGAATGGGATACTGCAAATGCTGTGGTGCCAGACCAAAAAGGGACAACAGGCCATGCTGGTTAGGGGTGTCACGGGAAGCAGTTAGTTGAGGTAAAGTGAGGGGTGTGGGTTCCATGTATGAGAGGCTCATCAGCACTGTGAACTGTGTAGTAAATGAAAATTTGAGGACCTTCTGCTGGCAAAGGGAGGTTCTGTCACCTCACTCGTGGAAAAACAGTCCAAAACCCAAGCAAAAACCCACAAGATGAGTGGGATTTCTGGTTCCTGAGCATTACACTGTGACATCTGAGTTTCATAAATAACCTGATTCCAGGAAGCCTCCCTCCTGATCTTCAGTGGCTTCCTTAACCCCAAAGGAACCTTTCATCTTCGTCATCTTCAACCTCCTCCTCTTCCTTTAACAACAAAAAAAGTAAAACTAAGGGTAAATGAAAGGTTGGTAATCACCTGCTTCAGGCACATCCAGTCTATCTAAAGGTCCATGTCATGAAGCACTCATCACGACAAAGGTATTGCCTTGACAATTCCATGTAACAAACAGCTTCATCTAGACATGACGTGACTCTTCACTCCCCTCCCCACCAGGCTACTGATCCTATAAATCTTATCTAAGGTACTCAAAAAATAACGAACGATGAACACATGTTAAAACAATCAACTGATTACACTGGATTTGTGTATTTGAGTTAGGATTTATTTGGGAAATGATAAGACAGAAGCTTGCTATTATTTCACCAAAGCAACAAGAAAAAAAGGACTAAATACTTCATAAACTTATGAGAAAAGGAAAAGTGGCTGTAGAATAGGCCTACATAATACCTATAACTAGTATGTACTTGTGAAAGGGTCAGCTCCCTCAGTGCGGTGAAGCAGGTCTAAGTTAGGTTGTAGGTAATGCCTCTAAACTACTTATTCTCTTGGGGAGTGTTGGAAAGACTCTCCAGGGACTTCTGCAACGTCAGAAAATGACAGGCAACACCATGCTATGCCTAAGCCTCAGAAGGCTACACTTTTAATGCTAAGTGATGGTTTAGCACCAAATTACATTCAGGTTGCTTTATCTTCAGTCGTCTAGTTGGGTATCACCACATCAGAGAAGTACCAGCTATTGAAAAGTCAAGCTCAGTTATCAGCGATAGTATCTGAGATACTATAATTATTACCCCATAATTAATTGTACATCTTAGATACCCTGGCACAGGAACTAGCAGTTAGGTAGTTTCTTCTGAGTGACAGTTTTTCAGTAGCAGTAGGTGAGATTTGAAGTCAGACTATACACTGCTCTGCAATTTGCTGAATTATATACACCAGGATGAGTGAGTATTAAAATACTAACAATGTGATTTAGTAGAAGCATTCACTTCAGCCCTCTATTTCCCTGCTGGTATATAAAGAAAAACAGCTTGCTTTAAGGTCAGGTGATTATGCTTTTGTATTTGTATCATTTTTTCCTGTGGAAGTTCCCACAGCATATAGAAAATTAGGGAGATAACTTGACCACAGGTAATAAGGAGACCTTCAGAAGATACACTCCTCTATTCCCATTAGCCATAAATGCAGAGACTGGAAGCTGTTTTCTGTTTGCAGTAGAGGAAGGGAAGAGAAATAACATATCCAATTAAAAGAACAGGGGACCATTTAGGCATGCAGAGGCAGGGAGCCTTTTGATGCAAATCTCTACTGTATTACCAAAGCCAAGGCAGCAATGCTGATTTACACCAGCAGATGAATATCAGACATGAGTTAGAATTTTGCCCAGACCATCTGTTACAAGATCTCTATGCTTAAAGTTCCCTGGGGTTCTTTAATGACTAATAGTCAGCTTATTCACGGGTTTTATGCCTACTCCAAAAGACAACACTCCATGGGGCTTGTAGAATACGGATACTCCTAACCTCATGCTGAGGTGTTGATTCATTACAGATTTGGCAGAATATTGATTCATTTCACTGAATAACCAACAACTTTTCTTTAAGCACTCTCACATTTCCTAGGACATCTACTGTCCAAATACTTACCCATTTTATTAAAAAACTCTGATCAATTTCTGAGTTCTGCAGATGAAGACGTGCCAAGTTTAATTCATGAATAACAAAAAAAAGGTGCATAAACAACTCAGTCCCAAACACTAAAAAAAGGATTAAAAACTTGCATTCAGATGTATTGACAGGCTGTTGAATAGATACCATAATTTTATACTACAGAAAGCATTTTATTGTTCAGTATGTTTGCCATGTCAAGTTCTAGGACAGATCTGAGCTGATGCACAAAAAAAGTTTGAAATACACTTCATTTCATATAAAAAGAGTCATTATGGTTCTGGAGTATCGTGTCTTCCACATGGCACAATCCTAATATCCTGGTTTAGACTCCTAGAAATAACTGTGATGAAGAGGACAGATAATCAGTCTTTCTATCCAGAATGCCTGCATTAATTTGCAACTCTGAGGAATCAGTCTAAGTTACTAAAGCATTATTTTGCAGGTATTAGCACACCCCCTCCCCCATTTATTTCAGACTGATGGCACTGAGTTCATAACTACGTAAGGATTTGTTACATTACAAATTCTAGTGATCCAGATGAACCATCGGATGGTTGCAAATGGAGAGCAGGCATTGTAAATGCTTTATCAACTGATTCGATTTGGTCAATAACAAAATGTCCCTGCAATTTGAAGCTTTGTTCATGACTCTTCCAAATGGATCAATGGTGCATCTGGTGAGCGAATTTCACTTCTGCCTGAAAAGAATCTGCCTGTCTGCAGACGTGACACCCGTTTTGTACTCAGTCGTTGGCAGCCGATACGCAGCTCTCTCATGGACCCTTTCATTTTCTCTAAATTAAAAGTCAAACACATAGTATAGATATTTGTAATGGAATGAAGCCTAATAGAGTCTGACAAGATTTTTTTTTTTTTTTAAATAAGGTATGGATGGGAAACACCAGATCATATAATGGGAAGAATTCCCTTTCCCCCCTTTACCTCTCAGTTGTGGGATCTGACACTGGGGCTGGGACAGGGGTTTTATGTCATTCTGTGCAACCCTCTGAAGGTGCATAAATGCTTTTCATGGCAGCCTGAGAGAAAAAATTAAGACAAGACCTGTGCCCAGAAGGAAAACCCAGTACATGTCTGTGTTCAAAGACTTCCTTCAGAACACTGGGACAAGCTGCATTACTTGGGGATTGTCATGGCCAATCCAGATGTCTGGTCACTGGCATAATACCTGAATTGGCATCATCTGGTAAACTCATCAACAATCTCAGCAAGGATGCTTATGACTGAGCAAACACAAAGATGGGTCATTTTCTCAAACACAGAGGGAGTTTGAGGCATATCAGCAAGGTAATAAGTCAGTACAACTCCTGTTAATGCCACATCTACTTTTAGAATAAGAATAACTTTTCAGGTCTATCATTCCAGAGCTCTGTGTTTAGGTCACACCGATCCTCTGGCCCGTAAAGGGAAGAGGCATGTCCTTTGTATCTTATCGATGAATCCTTGCTGAATTTAATGGAGCAGAGCCTCACTGGTGTTTAAATCAACCCAGCAAGATGACCCTTTACTAAACACAGTGCTCTGCCATGTAGGACAATGTGGATCACCTGGGATGAAGGAGGAGGAGGAGGAGGAGGAGGAGGAGGAGGAGGAGAGGGATAAGTAACCTCAAAAGCAGAGGGGAAAAAAAACCAAAACCTGATATAATTTTGCAGACTCCTGACTGGCACCTGTCCTTCTCCCTAATGTTTTCTTAGATTTCCTTACATTTTGAGGGGAGAAAGAAAAGGACCTAGAAAGCACCCAAGCTTCCTTCTCTGTATATAGAGAGCACTTTTCTGGAAGGCCGTTAGGATGGTGCATGGCAGTGTGAGCACCCCTGCCTTAATTTAAAAACTCAGTTGGTGATCTCAAGGCAAACTTAAGGTCACTCTGAATAAAGTGTGTGCATGTATATTTGTACAGTGAAAAAAGTCAAGGTTTTGTTAACAGCATTTTGCTTGACAGACCCTTCAAAACCTAAGTACTGTGGCCAGTCCCTATTATGCTTTTAATTTCCTTGCTTTCTGTTTTCTTAGAAGAATTTTTCTTTTTACAGAATATTATTTTTCAGTTCCAGCTTTCAAAGGCCCTCACTGTGAGGAGCTTTTCTCTGCTGATAGGTTTGTGGGGGGCCTTTGGCTTTCATTTAACATACCAGCTGAGTTTCTGGGGCATCACTTTAAGTGCAGAATCCCCCCAGGAACAACAAATAATCCATTTTGTTCCCTTTAACATTTGTTGTATGCTGCTTTACTTTCAACCAAGCAGACACATTTAGTAACCATCACCGGCTACTTCTGTCAGCAACTCCTCCACTCCCCCACTTCCAAACACAGAAAGTACAAAAAACAGACTTAGCTTCAGAGGTGGCAATGGTGGGGGAGAACAACCCGAGGAACGAGGAACGGTCAAGCCTGTTATTGCCAAAACACAAGAATTCAATCCAGTGCTCAATGAAAATAAACAGGCTGTTGAAAAAGAAGGTGAAAAGTGAATGAAAGTTCTGCTGCCTCAGGGAAAATAATCTCACCGTTTGCCTCATCATCGAAGCCTCTCCTCAGGACAGCACTGAGGGAGGTACCTTCATCCTTACTGAGGACAGCATCTAAACATATGCTCAGAGACCAGCAAACATGCACCACAAACAAGGCATTTCTCTGAATTGAGGCCTATACATTGCATGGTAAGATAAAATTCCTTTACAATTTTTTTATTGTTTAGTCATTTTTTCACAAGCCAGTTTAGGAGACAATGCCCTCTTTGACAATTAAACCCTCCTACTTGTTGCTTATTCCGGTTCTCTATGGAAAATTCACCTCTGTACCTGACCGTCGTCCTTCCCTGACCACACAAACGTGCCTCAGATGTCCAACCTGCCTATGCAATTCTACCGTCTAGCTTTGACGTTCCCTTCATGTGCACCAAGAGTCGCCCAAGTGCAGCTGCCGAGGGGTAAAGCAGTGTAAAAACAACAACAGAAAACAGTGTAAACCAAGTGTAAACACAAGCCCCAGCCTCTCTTTACCACTTGCACGCTGTGTAATCAGTCACACCACCACCACATTAAATGCACACACTTAACACTGAGAGCTCCGCTCTGAAGTGCTTTGCAGAAATGCAAATGACAGAATAAGGTACAAGGATGTGGGGGAAAAAAAAAAATCATCAAGTCTTGGTCTATTCCTGTTACCTGCTGCACATTACTCCTCTTCAGCAGAACTCTCTGGTTTACAGCTGGATGAGCAAGGTGCTGGTTGGAAAAGCAGCAGGTATGACTGGCAGAGAGTTACCTCTCTGCAGCTGGCGGTGAAGCCCCTTCTCCAAACCTCTGCAGAAGCGGCAGTCTCTGTACGGAGGAGGGTGGAATGCTCTTCATTACCTGGAACTGAAGTATAAATTTGAAGTAAAGTGGGTTAGTGTGCAGCTGACACCCAACAGATGCCCGAAAAGCGTTGCAATTTGTTTGCGGAGAGATGAGTCAGGTTTGGGCAGGTTCACCTGCGTTTTGCTACTTGGGTGTCTTTGGGCACATGGTCACCCCCTGGTTACGAGAGATGTAACCCTGGCATGTCTGAGAGAGGTTGCCTTTGCGTGTCATGGATGGCATAAGGGTGAGGTAGGCTAAGGTGCCATTCTCCCACGTTTCCCCAGCTACATCTTCTTTTTCCAACTGGAAATTCTGAGCTAAAGCAGCCGGGGGCCTTAAGCCATTTTTCTGTGGTTTCTGGACACCCAGCAATGTTTGCTAAACATCTGAAAACACGGGCTTCTCTTGGCTTACACGTATGTGCAGATCAGATCAGCTCTAAAGGTGTATGCAGGCAGATTAACATGCCAGTGTCTAGTGAGATGTACCCAGTGGACCCAGAAGCTCACCTCTGGTGTGGGAAGAGAGGAGGGTCTTGCATTTCTCTCCAGGGAAGTCCAGAAAAAAAAGAGTATTTTGGCTGCAGCATTACAGGGGCCACTGTGCTTGCAAAGCCTTTGCCAAAGCTGCACAGCAGGGCAGCCCCTGCGAGCAGAGAATATTGCTCCTGTGCCTCGGAGAGTCAGGTTGTGGAAGCTTTGCTTCCTGACACAGTCTTTTCTGCAGTATCCCTTAGGAGTAGATTTCTGCTACTCCCACATGACACAGATGTGGTTCGTTTGAGATCAGCTGAGTTACAGTTTATATTGGCTGCATCAAAATCAGGTGCAAGCTTATAACATCTATGTGTGGGTGTCTGACCTGAAAGCAATGAAGGAAAAAAAAAAAAAAGAAAAAAAGGAACCTACCTGCATCATCAAGTTGGTGTGCAAAAATAAAATCAGCAAGTGGAGAACAGTGCTCCTGGGGGACGATCACAAAAATGTGCTGGGCTCAGGTGTTGTGTTGTGCTGAAGCCCCTGTAACAAATACACTACCAGTGGACACAGCTGAAGAACTGTATTTGCTCGATTTTCCTCCAACTTTGGCCTATACCACTGAAAAAACTAAAACCTTTGTTGAGTGTAGGGTATATTATGGACCTGAAAAGCCTGCCTTGTAGAACAGCCTCCAACTGAAGGAAAACTATATATCCTCTAACTCCATTTTGCTTCATGGTGCCCAAATGCCTTCAAGGAACCGTTCAATATTCGTGGCATTTAGCAGAGAAGTGTTGCAAACAAACACTTAAATGAAGATGAGGCACTTTTAAACAAAATGCATCGCTAATCACCATGCCCTGACAAAGCAATCTCAAGTGCAGCTCACTTCTTTAAAACCTTACCCAAAACTATTTGCAAGTTTCGAGCACCCATCCGAGGACAGCTGCCCAGAAGCTGTGGGCAGGAACCATCTTTGGGCAGGACCTCCGCATCCTTTCCTCAGGGCCAAATGTATAGACTTTTAACAACTAGAACAAAGGCAGTGATCTTCCTTGACTGATCCAGGTGAGCTGGTCTTCTCTGGGGTTTTTCTTAATTTTTTAAAATCAGGTTGTTTTTATTTCCCTGCTTTCCCCTTAAAGCCTTGCTGTGTTGCTATCTGAGCTGGAAATCCGTTGTCTCATCATCATCATATTTCAGAAAGTAATTCTTTCTTCTTTCATGATGTAAAGCCTGTAGGTTTTTCCCCGGGAACCATGTTTCTAGCAGATACTTTGGCAAGAGACAGTGCCTTGGTTTGATCCTTATAAGGCTTTAATCAGAATGATTTTTGAAAACATGGATTAAGCTCCATCTATGCTATAAAGAAACCATTTTTCATTAAGCCTTTTTCAGCCAAACTACATTCACTCAGGACACTAAATCATGGAAACAAAATAAATCACTTAGAGGCTCTATAAATCATGTTGGTCACTAATAAAAAAAAAAATAAAATATTACAGTATTCATTTAAAAATGAGCTACCCCCCCTCCCCCCCCAACCCTTTCTGCATCTCCATTGCCCAGTGCAGCCTCATTTAACTGGGCTAAAATCTATGTAAGGCAGCAGGTTTTCAAAAGGGAGATAAAAATTGCTAGAAGTGGTCAGGAACTTTTGGACTAAACTTTTCTTCTCCCTCCACCCACAAAAAAAAAGCAGTCATCTGTCAAAACTGAAATTGATTGATGGCAAAGGTTTGTTTTCAACAAGTCTCTCAGCTTTAAAAAAATTGAAAAGAACCTTTGAATGATCAAGAACTGCTGTTTGACATTTTTAAAAGTGAAAAGTTTTATTTTCTAATTGAAGGAAACAAGTGAAGACTCACGTTCCTTTTGTACTAAAAAGAGGCAACTGCTCAGAAAGGTCACAATCAAAATATACTCTTTGAACATTATTAAAGTAAAATATTTAGTTTGGCCCCATCTTGATTTTATTTTGGAGGTTTTCATCCAAGTTTTAAAAGGACCTTTCATCCCTGGTGGGACATAGGAAAAATACTGGAATTCTTGAAAACCCTGACAGGGGGAGGAAGCTCATTCCCATCCAGGGTCAGCAGCTCTTTCTCTCGCTTCGGTTCCACTGGAAGGGCACTCAAGGCCATCTGTCTCTTGACTTGCTTTAAGAAGGCTGAAAAGTAGAAATTAAAGTTCCTTGCAGGCTTTAATTCTCAAGAGCCCAGAGACATACGGGTAAAATCCCAATCACAGAAAGTCATATCCTCACCTTGGGTCAACCAGGGCAGCAGCGGGGCTAGTCTAGGGGTCAGGCTTTATCTTAGACCTATCCTGCACTGGCACAAGCCTCTGCTATGGTAACAAATCAGGCTCTATGTCTAAATGCAAATGTGAACTATATCGGCTACAGTGCTACCTGTGTTGGCCACTGCTCTGCTAAGCTGTCGTGTTTTGTGTTTTTTTTTCTTTCCCCCATTAATGTACCTTCTGTGTCCATTTTAAAGAGAAACTAACAAGTCAGATGTTGATTTACCATGGGACCCATTAGCAGCAGGCATTTAAATCTGCAGACCATTTACTTTAGCTGTATTATGGCCCTGCTGGTATCAATCACCATAACATCACAGACATCAGCAGGGCTGCACCAATTTATATGATCTGAGGATCTGCCTTCTTACCTTTACCAAGGTATTTGCAGTAATTCAGCCTTGATTCTGAGAGTGGTTATTTGCAGCTGGACCCCTTGTAGAGCCCCAGTGAAATAAAATTAGGTGAGGCAATTTCTAAGGCAATTTAAGGCCATTAAACATGACCGAAAAGTGATTAACATTGTTTGTGTGATTTACTGCCCTAGCTGAGCACTGTTTTGTTGAAAATGACTCAGTCAAAAATGCTTTTACATGCAGCAGGGAGAGGACTTAATCCATGCTTTCAAAAACACTGATTTTGGTCAAATATGAAGGGTCTGATACAGACGCTCTGATCATTACCAAAGTAGCGGCCTAAGGTATTCTTCTAAGGAAGAAACACGGGTCTCATTTCACATCTAGCCCTGCAACCAGCAGGTCTCCACCCATAAACGGCGATGCTATGTCAGAGCATTCCTAAGAAAAAAGCCTTCCATTTCTGCAGTGAAGTTTCTTTCTTACGAGAGGCAGTTTGCAATGTAGAAAGGGACCCATGGCCGCCAATTTGTGGCATCGCTGCAGCGTATCATAAACTTCCCCCTTCTCTGCCCCAGCAGTCTCTCCTCCTCAGCCTTTCCCAAATGGGGAAACTCACTTTGGAGCATAGCTACACGCACAGCTCCCTGTCAAAGACAAAGAAAATGCCTGAAGTGTCAGAGGCAATGTTCACAATACTCTCTAAGCCAAATACTGTTTTCTGACAGTGTCCCTCTGTCACTGTTTCTTAAATAGGTACAAGAGGGGTGTGTGGAAGAACTCTTGGAAAGCTGCTTCTAATTGCTTAGGTTGTGCACCAAATTAAAAATCATCTCATTCCACAATTCTCTGGCCTGGATTTGTTTGCTTCCACTGCCAGATGCAACTTAGTGGCACCTGCTCACCTTCTGATTCGGAAGTGAGCTGGCAACACCTGTTCTGATTTAATTTGATGAAGGTAAATCACTGCACGTCCCCTGGCAGCAAGGATCCATTATCGGTAACTACATTATCTGCAGCATACTAAACATTTGCTTTGAACACACTTACAGGAAGATAAGCAAAATAATAGGAAGCAACTCAGTAAGCAGTTGCCAATCTAATTTTTTCCCTCTCTAGGAGCATCTACCTGTGTGTTCAGTAGGGCAGAAAAGTGGGTTTACCATCAGGCTTTTGAAACCTGTAGATGAATACAGATAATAAATCTGCATTAACGGATGAGGAGTTGTAGCTTTGCTCAAGAGGACATCCGCAGGAGGTGGAGGACTTAGTTTGGGCCGCAAGGAAAAAAAAATACACTTAATGGTTGCAGTTGTAAGAGAGAGATCTGGTGTGGTTTATGAAGGTGGGATATCCAGCTGGAGCAGAAGTGGGAAGAGGAGGTGGCTCCTTTGGGCTGTGGGCATTGAGGGGCACACAGCCACGCAGCTCACTGCTTTTGCATCAGTGAGTTGCAGGACCGTTGTGATCTCCTGGCTGCTGCTGGCCTTCTCGTCGGGGTTTGGGGAATTCAAAAATTGTCATGAGGAAAATAAACCCCCCGTTTGGCAGCGTAGGAAAATAGACGGATCTCCTGGCTGCTGCTGGCCTTCTCGTCAGGGTTTGGGGAATTCAAAAACTGTCATGAGGAAAATAAAATCCCCTTTTGGCAGTGTAGGAAAATAGACCCAAAAGGTCCTCTGGAAGGAAATGCAGATTGCATGTGAAGAGCACAGGCACAGCTTTAGAACAGGTCTCCTTTCCGAGTCTGCCACAAAGCACAGCTGATGCATTAGCAAGCGGAGTGAGGCTTGTCTTCTCCTAACTAAGCCCGTTTCCCAACCAGTAACTACTTGGTGCACTGCTGCTTTTCCCTCTTCCTCACATTTCCCAGCCTCCAAGTCCTTTTCAGAGCCAAGTACATCACAGTTCCTACTCTTCATCAGTTTGCCAGCAAACCCTGCCTCATATTCTGTCTCAAACCGCATCCCAAAACCAGACAACAGACCTAAAAAGTCCAGAGCGGAGGTGTTTGCTCAGAGATGTGTCTCTCAGGAGCTCTGTGCAGCACCCACAGCCATGCCACGCTGCTGGCCCTTAACACAATCTCTAGACTTTAATTTCACTCCTGTTTCTACAGCAGTCTCAAAGACGTCCATCTGCATCAGGACACAACAGGAGACGGTGCCGTTTTGCTTGCCGTTCATTGCTTCCCGTTCGACTCAGCTACCACCCCCTTTTTTTTTTTAACAGCTCAGTTTTGCAAAGCTCAAGAGTGAAATTGCAACCAACCGTAGTTCACATAAGGGGAGAATTACCTCAGAGGCACTAAGAGAGAGCGAAAGCTTGCATCAGCTTTTGTGCAGGCACAGCAGCTGACATATGGCACAATGCAACAAGCAACCAAACCCAGAGCTATTTGGCAGTGACCTACACATCTGTCGGAGTAAGAACCAGGGCCTTAGGGCACAGCTCAAACCGAGCTAGTCTGAATGAGAAAAAGCAACTTCCCCATTCTTTCTTATGGTGCATCCATCTGCGGCACAGCTAATATTGGGAATGGGGCCATACCTATTACAACACCCTACGTTATAAAACAGAACTCTCAAATTACATTGGGGGGTTCTCTACCTAATACTGGATTAAATTTACTTTGTGTTCAAGTGAAAAAGTTTTTTTTCATTAATATTTCCCCCTGACCCCCAGATTCATTCTGGGGTCCCACAAAAGTCAAATCCAAAGATTTCTGTTCCACATTTCTAGCAAGAAATGCTTAAACAAAACCTTCCCCCTGAGCAACGCCAGACTGATACAGTGAGTTTGGGAGCTGGGGAGCAGAAAGACAAATTTTAGTTGTAAAGGAATGAGGATTAGGATTTAGCAGTGGCCTGAAGGTGCGGAGTTAAAGAGAAGGGAAAATCAAGGTAATGCATCTGGGGAGCATGGCAAGAGGAATATGAATAAGGAACGTGCTTTTTGCCACAATGAATTTAAGTGACTGGCAATGGTGTCTGGAAAGGCAGAGAGTAGGGAGGCAGGCAGAGGTGGGAAAGTAATTTGAAATGCATTGCCATAGAGATCCGAGATGCACTGATGCAGGGATAACACGAGGTGGATGAGAGAGAAGGGCTGTTGTGATACCAATGGAAAGCAAGGCGCAAGGACTGCCACAGGAGAAGAGGAGGAGTGGAGAGGAGGATAGGCGTATGGTGGGAAAGGCTGAAGGAGGACAGAGATTTGAGAAGAAAAAGAGATCTGCCACTATTGAAAGAGGTAAAGAAGTTCAAGGATGAAATAACCTAAGGAGGCTGACCTCAGAGTACGCTTATGTAAAGGGAGCTGTTTGTTGCCTGGCTCATGTCACCAGGAGACATAATTCAGTCACAAGCTTTCTGTCACAAAAGGACTGGAACTGTAACATGTATTTTCCAATTATCGCTTATGGTTGAACTACAAACAATGCTTCCCTCCCATGCTGAAAGAAGCTGCAAGCAGTAGTTAGGGTGTCACTCCACTCTCCTCCGAAACTGTACTCCTCTTTCTCACGTGATTCAGAGAGTTGACTAGCTTGTGCCCCCTTCAGGGTTGGGGTTTTTTTTGTTGTTTTTTTTCTTTTTCTTTTTCTTTTTTCTTTATTTGGAAAAAAAGTCTGCTGACTTTGGCAGCATGACTTGAGCAGGTTCCTCTTCTCTCTGAAGGTCTTGCACCCTTTCCCTGAGACACAAAACCAGTTCATACTGGGAAGTGCATACTAATGCAAAGCAGGATGAGACAGCGGCCGAGAACTCCCTTGTGACGGGACGGCAATGACACGAGTGCAGGAAGCTGCCAGGAACTTCACAGGGTAAGGTCTAGACCCAGAGTGAGGTCAGGGGAGTTGCCACTTCCAATAGTGTGAAGTCACTTGAAAGGCACAGAAATTTCCAAAATTGGGAACAATGGGTTCCTGGAGGTGAACGATTCGTTGCAGACAGAAAGAATTCAGGAAGAAGAGAATAATTTCCTTTGGGAGGTATTTTCAGCGAAATTGGCCCACCTTCATAAAACCCAGGAAGCTATGTTTTTTCCTGCAAGAAATCTCCGTCGCAACAAATCTCTGTCACACCAAATTAGTCAGACCTCAGACCAAGTAAGAAGTTACAGTGTTAGGAGAAATATCCTACGTCAGGAAGCCAGCTTAATTCTAGGCTCCAAAAGACAGAAAAAAAAAAAAACAAACTTAGTAGTGAACTCAGCCAGTACATTAGTTTTTTATGCTACTTCAGGAAGATCCAAGTCAGCTTTCAGGAATTTCAGGCTATAAGCCCTGCTATTTGGAAGTCAGCAGGGAGAAAAGAAAAGGATCTGCCATCTGATGAAAAAAAGAAAAGAAAACCCAGAGGACTAACAAGTAAAGCCCACTGGTCACCATGTAAATCCCAACTCTGAAATGTGAAAGTTCACAGTCACTTCAGAACATCATAAAGAAAATCCCTAGAGTAATTCAAGGAAGAAGGGTGCAGACATCATCATCTCTCTGTCTCCCACACACACGCATGCATAAACATGCACACTAATACAGCTTTCTATATACATATATTTCTACTTCTTGGGATCAAACCAGGTACAAATGGTAGCAAACCTTTAATTCCTCAATGCAGAAGGGTGTCCATGTGTAATGTTGTCAGCCTTCAGGGAAGTGCTGGTCGGACAACGAGACGTTATGAGTAACATCGTCTACTGCAGAGGGCTGGAGGGAGGAACTCATTACACAGGAGTGCAGAGCCACTGCTTTTATCGATGAAACCAAACACT
>NW_009615777.1:22213-40578 GCF_000690535.1 Cariama cristata | reverse complement strand
AGAGTGTTTATCTATCCTTCTCAGAGGTGTATGAAGGCGAGCAACCATCAGTACCATTTTACAGGGACAGACATGCTCATAAATGTCGCCACATAGGCAATCATTGGTAATCTGAATGTAAGAGGCAAGTCTAATTCACTGGGTCATGTGTTTTTCACATATATCGGGCTTTCCCTCACGAGTTTGTAAAAACGAGCAAGATACAGAGTCCTCAACACCACCCCAATGTTCTCAGTGGTTACAAGAGGGGTACACATTTTCATTTAGTTAACGTCTGTTTCCTTCAGTGATGCTGGGACACTGGGTAAAAGACTGTTGCGCTGACCACCTTCTCCAAAACAAACCCTTGAGAGACCTTGGAAAAGCTGCAATGAAAGTGTCTCATTGAAGGCGATGATATCCCATATTACAAACACATCATTTCATAGTAGTTACATATATTAGATAATACAAAACACTTCTACATCAGGTAAAGAAAGTTATTCCTGTTATCAAGTGCAGAAGTCTGATTCGAGTTTTTACAACACAATGCTCTCCAGAGTGAGCAAATTCAGTTTGGCTTTCTGCAGAATACAATTACAGGCTTCAAGCAAAAGAGTCTGATGAAGGATTCTACAGTATGTCTTTGTAAATTATACTCCGGGGTTTACATTTTTCTCTCTATTTGATGGGGTGAGGGGGAAGGGGCAATTGCATAGAACAGAACTCGAAGAAAGCGTTTCAGTAAAAACATTCAAATTCAAGAAAAAGTTCTATATGATTCAGGGAGCAGGTACAGTGCAGAGTTGAACAGTGGAAGGCAAAAAATGGGGGAGAATTAGGGAACTGTGAGAGAATGAGGGAATGATCTAGCTATTTTTTGTGGGCTCCAGTTAGTAGGGTATGATGTAGCCTGGAGATGAGAGTGCATGTGTCTGTTTCCTAATGACTATATTTGATTCTGCAGCTGATAGAAAAGAAACAGATGCAGCAATAAGAAGCTGGGCCACCGTGCTGGCTGACACAATTTACAATATTAATATATCTATATAGAGAACTCTGCTCATTCAGCATAATCATCCTTTTCTTGATTAGTTCAGTCACTATCCAGGTTTTCCTCACCAATTTTGTTTCTTTTAATTGTGCTCACCCTTCTTTGTCCCAGCCTGACCTGGCTGTGTTTGAAGAACAAACATCTCTAAATCTTTTTTGCATTTATACTGTGAAGCCTAACAAGCATCTTCATTAAAAATCTAAGACATCATTAAGGTATTGTTTCTCACAGTGTCAATTGTAATGGGGAACACAGAATGTACATTGCATTACTTGGTTTTTCATTTGATTTCCTTACAGCAAGCACGAGAGGATAGGGAAGCAAGCAAAGCAATAAATGGGAGCTTTTTTTTTTTTTCTTTCATAGCTGGATGGTCTTCAGACACCTGCTTCATGTATCTAGTGATGTGTGTTCCCACCAGCCTCCTAATACCTGATAGTCTGGAAATGATAGCCACATCATCCAAACGGTCTATTTTATTCTCTAACCATAAATTATCGTTTCATCAGATCTGACCCTCAGTTAGATATGTCTCAACCTTTACACTGCACATCCCCAGCCTTTATCAATGTTATTCTAAAGGGCAGGCATATTCGATTTAATAGTCTTTTTACTTTTCCCTTCGTTTTTCTGTCTTTTGTGACTTAAACAATCGATCTTCCCTCTTTTCTCCCATTTTTCACTTGAGAATTTCTACTTGTATCCTTACTCCTGCCTGTGTCTCCTTTGCCTCTAACAGCCTGGCAGCAAATAGCATTGTCTGTGTTGAGACAGCTCTGTCCCTTCTGATGGCATACCAGAGGCACCAGTGTAACTTAGCTCTGCCCTGGAGTCAGGGGAAGGGGATTGTCGCCTCTGGGGTAGTGACTTGGAAACAGATAAACTGCTCAGAGGAACTGGGACAGCTGCTCTTGTGCTGGTGCTTCAGGATGCCTCCCCGAATCCCAGCTACCTCATCCTCAAACAATCCCCATGTTTGGGTGTCTGTCAGCTTTAGGATGATGCCATAGGATGATAAGTTAGGATGTTGGTTAGGATGACTTCTCCAGCATGGCAGTAACACCTCCCCCTCTGATACTTACTTGCACACACACAAATTTAATTTCTCTCACAAACGCCCCTGTGAGCAGGGAACTGTCACCACTGATCATGAGAAGCGGGGTCCCAAAGCTATTCCCCAGTTTAAAGCCCATCATGATACAAGTGGTAAAGGCCAGTTGAGGCCTTAGCAGCTTGCTGGAAATGCGACTAAGCTCACCTCTAACCCCACCTCGCATCTCCTCTCCGGCCGTATGCACAAAATGGCACACAGAGAAAAACTCCCCGAGGCTCTGAAATGCTGAATGGCTTTTCCCAGGCTGGTCACCTTCACTCTGTGTCACAGCGAGCCAGTGCGGCTATGAGTGATGGAGAGATTTTTCCTTCATAAGTGCATACTGAAGACACTGCTCAGATGAGAAGTTGAGAAATAAGATTTCTCCCCCTCCCTCTTTTGTTCGTACTTTCTCCTCCTAACAAAAAAAGGGTCATTTCTTGCAGCCTCTGCAGTCAGTAGGGATTTTATTGTGGCGCTCATCAGTCACAACATAGCTTATAAATACAAAATGCCAGCACAGATCTGTCAAGTCTCTTCCCTGCTGCATGACACTTACCTCTCTGTTCCCCCCCCACCAGTCCCCTGCCTTTTCCCCTCTCCCGTCTCTCCAGGCCAGCCAGTCACTCACTGCCAGTGCTGTCTCAAAGCACCTCTCCAGGTGCGGCTTCCCTCTGCGCCAGCTTTGCCTGGTGTCACTCTGCCTCTCCCACCTCCCCCTGCGGAGGGGGCATTGGGGGGGTCCCACCACCCAGCACCCGCTGGTGGAGGCAGGGACGGGGAGCACATCATCCCAGAGGGCTCACCAGGCTGCACCTCACCCTCTGGGTAGCAAAAGATGTGCTGGGCTTCCTGTGACTTAAATCTACATAGAGTATTTCAATAGCCACAGTGACAACCCAGGGCAAGGACTGGTGTTATAAAGCTGCCTCCTAGTCCCAGGGATTAGTCTAGAAGGCAAAAGAAGGGGACTGTGTTACCCCACATGGGCAAGGCTGCCCCATGCATTCCACGCCAGGGAGTCACCAGACATCAAAGGAAAGCCTGTTGAGTGCCACGTCTTCAAGAACAGGAATAGCTTGTGCTGTGCTTCGGAGGGGAGCGTTTCAGCAGAAACTCTTGTATGGCTCCATAATACATTATAGAACTTTAATTCTATTTGGATAATGGTTGTTTCCAGGAGTGGGTGCAACTTGGATGAGAATGTGGAAATCCCTTTCCTCCACCAGTCTCTGCTCCGCTGGGTCATGTCACAGACCACGGAGTGGGATGCAGGGCTGTGAAGAGGGAGAATGACCCCCTGGCTGCTGTGCAGCTGCACAGCCTGACTCTGGCTGCCCACGCCTGGGGCCAAGCAGCAATGAGAAGCCTCTCCCCATACATGCACAAGTGCCGTCACAGGAGACGGTGGGCAAACAGGGGGCCTGAAGCTCTCACAACTCACCCCTTTCTACCACTTTCCCTTCTTCTCTCCCCCAGGTAAACCTGTACCTGATTTATACAGAACTAGGAAAGCATAGAAGTCAAAATGCAAAACACAGGCAGGTTTTACTCAGAGGATACTCCTGGTTCTTTAAAAACCTCTAGTTTATGCCGAAACTCCCACTCCGTCTCACTGTCCAGCTTCCTAGATCAAATTTCACAAAGCTTCGATTTATTTCCAAACTCATCTTTTCCCTGTAAGCCTGTCTTGCTGAGGTCCTGTGACTTGCACAGTAAGCACTTCTTTTAAATACCTGATCATGGCCACTCCAAGCCAACGCGAGATCCTCTGTCAAATCAATGTACAGGAAATCTGGAAAGAGCCAACAGTTACCATGTGTGGTCCCCTCTGACCCACTCCTACTCTATGCCATTTTACGTAGAAAAGGTATGTGCCAAGCAGAGGCGATGTCAGATAACATGATGAGGATGTATACAACATGGAGAGGTCATTCACTTCTGAAGGAGTCAAGTAAAGCCGGCTAAACAATCAGAGTATATCTTGGGAAACTTCCCAGAAGTCCCATGTTTCATTCACCTCAGACCCTTAGCAAGTCAAATTAAAGATGTTAAATACCTTAAAAACTAGCACTAAGCTACCTCCAAAAATACATTTTTACTATGTTCTCCCTAAGGCAAGACATTACCAATAACAGATTTGACCTGGAAAAAATTAAGTTCCACTTTTCAGTCCCACTCCCATTCAGTTGAGGCTCCTCTTCTTCCTAGGGGATGCAAACAGCTCCTCTTCCTCCAGGAATATCTGAACTCAAAGAGCTCTCTTGTCTCGCCACAGGTTTTGGCTAAGGATCCCACCCTCGCCACCTTCAAAAGATTCTGTTTACAACTTCCAGCATGAGAAGCTGCTCTTCATGTTTAGGTCTAACAAGCCTGTATTTTTCTGTAAAAGTAAAGAAATGTAGCTACCACTTGGTAAGGCTGTGACTCTGCAAATAAATTCATGTAGCGAAATCCGTCTGGATTCCCAAACCATCCGTAAAATAGCGGCCTAAAAACTGAATGCAAAAGTTGCCAAGATCAGAGAAAGTACATTTTTCTTATCCTTATTTGGACCTCCATGTATACATCAGTAGAAAATTAGCTTATACGTTGTACATCATGTTTCCGTTCTTTTACAAAGAAAAAAAAAAGAGCTGTTTAAATATTTTCTTAAATGTTAAAGAGGATTTCTTTTTATAGTGCAGATAATTAAGTATTGAAGATGTAGTGATCTATTTTATACAGAGATAATAAAAGATTTGAAGGATTTTAAATAAAAAAATATAACCCAAACCCTATCTGAACTGACTATTGTAGACTTTGAAATTTAAGGCTGATATTTTATTCCTATTCCTACAAAGTCTTCCGGTTAATGACTGTGCATATTTATATCATTTAAATTAGTTACTTTCATTCTCTCGTATTGTTCGACGAATATAAGGGAAGCTTATGAAAGAAAGGGCATTAAAAATTATGAAAATAAGACTTAGAGTTGAAATTTGTTTCCTGGTCCATATAAAGAGCTAAGGCAAGCAACATTTTGTCAGATTATAGTGCACTGTACTTCTTCCTACTTCAATGACAATAAAAAAGTGATTTGATGAAAAAAGAGAATTTTCCTACAGCTTCTTTCTAACTTTCTGTGCAGCCTAATCACTTTTTATTGTATATAATATAAAAGGGATTTGGACTGTACAGAAATGTGGTGAGAGACAAAATACTGGAGTTTGTTATCTGCAGAGCCATCAGGTACCTGTTATAGCCATCAATTCAACAAATCACTTAAATGTGTCTATTGTTAGCACTGGCTGAAGCCTTATGCGGCTTAAGCATGAGTTTAACATTTTGCTGCATTAAAACTTGGACTAAGTAGTAATGACTGTGCTATAATTTGGTTTGTTGCTGCTACCGTTGATAAATGTACTTGTCACTGCCTCTAGTAACAGTGTGTGTTGCACTGTGGCCTTAAAAACTACTCCACAAGGAGAAATCCCACTGAAGTGCATTAGTATGTACTTCTTAAATGGAGCTAAATAAATATCCTAGTTCTTGCTAGCTTCTTCAACGACATTGCTCGTTTGCATTTTTAGCTGCAATTTTGCCAACTTCTTCCCACACCTTTTCCTCACAACCCTCCACAGAAAACGCATCCTTGGGATGCTGTGGGGGTCCCGAGAGCTGATATGGACGTTACAAGAAGGTGGTGGTTGTGTTCATGAGGCTGGAGTACGACAGGAGTCACCAAAGAAAAGGTGGGAAAGTGACATTGAGGCCAAACGGTGAAAAGAGTAGCTGGGAGGAGAGAAACGGTCTGGGAAACAGTTGTAGAAAGTACTCATAGAACCAGTAATACAAGCTTAACTTCCCAAGCCACAAAGCTCAAGAGGGTTTGACAGGTTAAATGCATAAAACCAGTCCTGAAGGCACATCATCATGTGCAACAAGAAGAAAGCTCTTCAGAGATGTTTTATTTCCTAAGCTTTTTCTCTCTCATCCATACATTCACACACCAGATTTTTAATGAGATAAATATGTTTCCAGATAGGGGCAGATCATGCCTTTCCCCGTGCCAGCATTTCGCAAGCTGCCAGGTCAAGTGTGCACCCCCTCCGCTCTCCCCGCTCCCTGTTTAAGCCGGGGCTGCATCTGCTTCCGAAGGAAGGAGGCTTATTTCGAATCTCCAGGAAACAGGAGACTATCATTGCTCTGGTTCTCTCCAAAATTCAGATAATTGATTAATGAATTTTTCCTCTCGGCTCATTTGCAGCAGCAGGAGGAGATGGAGGTAATTATGGCACTCATAACTGAAGGTTCAGTACTGTGTGGTTATGACAAGCAAAAAGCTAGGAAGAGGAACGCACATGACATGAGGTTTTTAAGAGTTTGTCAAACCTCAGGAATGAAAGGGGCATCAGCAACAAGTCCCTGCAAGCTGCGCTGTTTGTGATCTTCGCATTTTCACACCACACCTGACAGTGCAGAAGCCACGGTAATGGACACCCCAGACAATTCCTGCCATTGCAGCTGAGCCCACCTGTGAGCTCGGGTTCAGAGACATTTGCACATCACCACATATCTGACCAAGTCCGCTGCAGCACACACTTAATCTGTTACCCACTTCACAGAGAAGGTTGAAAGCAGACAAAATACTTCCAAGCGCACTGTTTGCAATGTCAAGCTCACAGCGCATTCATTTGCATAAAAGCAAGCTCAGTTATCTTCGGGGAAGAGACTTCAGAGGATAATTCAGCTATAATAGGATCCACATTTTTTCCTACTGATCCCAAGACACTGTTTTACATACACGTGAGTGCCTCTTAACAAACCTTCCTCCCTCCCCTCCTCTTTACAAAGGAAACAAAGCCCTGCACACATACAGACTCTTATTCCCTAAAGAGCCTGCAATTTGTAGATCTCAGGTCTTTGAGGGGTTGCAAACAGCTCACTCTCCTCTGACAGCCACAGAAATCCACTGATATGACAGAAATTGGGATTTAACTCTGTGCCTTGGCAAGAATGGGTACTCGAGCCCAAGTGGGGCACGCAGAGGTGCAGCTCTCTGACATCCAGGAGAAACATCCACTGCCCTTATTGCCAGAGGTTGCTCTAACTTCGTGCTCTGAAATCTCTGGCACTGAAGGGATTAAATCAAGGCTTAGCTTGTGGGTGCACTCGATTCATTCAGTAATCAATCACCCTACACCATTCCAAGCAAAAAGAAAGGTGTTATTTGTAATTAAGACCAGAAGAAAAGGAAATAAAATCAATATTAGAATATAACCAAGTATGGGCGAGAGTTTCCAGGGCATGATTACCAATGGAATACAACCAAATACTTAGAAAACAATTACACAGAAAGCTAAATCATCCTGGGATGATACATGTCAAGAGGACTGCTGTACAGGAAGGCAAAAGCGGAACATGAGCGAAAAGAATCAAACAGGAAAGAATGGGAACCATTTTTCTTTTGTTTTAAAACTACCTTCCCCAAATTTTTACATGTCTATAAAACCGTATAAAATGTATATAAAACCACTAAAATATACATAAAACCATTACATATTTGTTCACAGTATTTTAATGGTTTTCAAATTCCTCCTTGCAGCTTTAGAAACGTGAGGGTCTCCAAAGGGAGCGTTTGGCAAACCTGTTGCTAGAGACAAAGAAACACTTTGTTCAGTAGGATGCTTACTTTCCCCTTAGGTGAGTTAATCTTTGCAACCTTATGTATGAAGAACAGCTGAAAATCTGCTGTTTGGTTTTTTTTTTTTTGGTGTTATTTTCCTCATTTCAATTAATTATCTAGAAGCATAATCAGCAGGGTGCCTTCAAAGATTCGTTCATTGTAGTGCCATACCACCAAGCAGAGAGTGTAACTAGGTGATTTTATTACGGAGCCAATGAACACTCAGATCCCCAAAAAAGCAACTAGTCCATCTTTTTATTTCACACCTCCGAGCAAACTCCACATTGTAAGTCTGCAGTCAATCTCCTGTTACACACAGAATCATAGAATCATTTGGATCCCTGACCAGAAAAGGCTTTCGAAGATATGTAATCCTGATTTTGAAGAAATATCATTTGCTTGCTCATGGGAAAGAAGCCATGCCTTGTTCTACTCCTTACTAATAGGTAGGGAACAAATGAGAGAAGATGAATTAGAGCGCGGCTTCAAATAAGTGACTGTGAGCAATGACACTTGAAGTGAGCATGGGGATGGGTTTGCTGCCTGGTACAGGAGATGCAGCCTGAGCTACACTAGTCAAAAAACAGGACAGCAGAGATGAAGAAAAGGGAGAGTGTTTCGAAGGAAAATGCTGCCTTTTGTTCAAAAGCAATCACAACATCTCATTGTACAAAATTAGAAAATTTTGTGGGATGTAATTTTTAGTAATAACACAGGATTTACTGCCATGAGTTGGCTCTGGACTTCTTTTCTATTTCCTTAAATCTACATTTTCTGTACAAAATGGAAATTTTTCTATACAGGTTCTACATCTTGCATCAGTAGAATTCCACGCTGACCTAATGTGTCTGTACCCTGTACAGATTGCACTGAGAGGGTATTAGGTGACAGAGAATTAAGTTTCCAAGGAGCAGAAATAGAAAAAAAAATATCAATTTAATGGAAACTAAAATAGAGAAATAGAAGGAATGGTACGAAGGCATAGATTTACCAAGAAGGCACAACACAGGGGCTGTGCTACCAGTATTAGCTTGGCCTGGAGTACCGAACGACCTTGCAGTTTAGCCTCCCACGAATTTGCAGAGGAGCTGGTTCTGCCTTGCCCCTCTTCTGTCTTCCCCTACCCTGTAGCTTTATAATATCACCTCTGTTCAAAGCCAGAGGATGCCCACACGCTTGTATTTCAATCCCATCTCTCCAGAAATGCCGTCTCCTCTCCGCAATGACCTTCAGCTTTCTCCCTGTGAGGGCTTCTGTGCCACACTGGTATTTGCCCATGCTGCTGTGGGGCTACAAAACCCAAAGGTCCGAAAGGAATTAACCAAGGCAGGAAGGAAGCAAGAAATGAAAGAAGTATGTTTAAACACAGAGGTGCATAAAAGAGTTGAGAAAAATAAGATGGGTTTTCACAAGATATCATATGGGAAAGCAAGTACGTCAATAAATTACAAGGAAGGACAGACTGAACAATAGCTCTGAAAGGCCAGATTTTCAGTTTCTGCTTTGGGAGACAGACTGCAGGAAACAGTCTTGCACAGACACAAAAATAGCTGAAAGCTCTGACAAACACTTTCCAAACTCTCTGACAAGGTGACGAATTGCTGATAAATGGTCGCCAGCTCTAAAATGGGGCTCTCTGAATTTGGAGTCCCCAAAACGCTAATAAAGGGAAAGGGGGATATCAAAGTCTAAGTCCAGATTTCTTTCTTCAGCTTTAGAACAAAAATCCCATGAAGCTAGGCTTTGACTTCAAAGAATAACTCCTTTATCAGCAATCACAAGATATACGCAACTAACCCAACTGGTTAGTTGACACCCTGTGAAGCCAATTATCCAGGACTGATTGTAAATAGAGAGATGGGCACCGCCAGAAGACACATTGTCCCACTCCAAAAAAACCACACCTGCGGGAAGAAACTCATCCCATGCTGCCTAATGCCGGAGGCCCAGGTGGTTAGCTTAGATAAGACACTTTCAGACAGTTCATTTCTTCCTCTTCCAAAAGCTGTCCCATCTTTTCTTAGGATTTGGCCTTGTTTTTTCTGTAGGTCTAAATTTTGGCTTTATATTGAAAGAAAAAGCAGCAAAGCTAAGTCCACTTTGTTTTTGCTGGGAAAGATTTGCGTAGCTTGAAGTAGACACAAAGCTGCTAGCAGTATCCATGCCCAGTCAGGGAGAACGGGAGCAATGTTTTTAGCCCCAGCTCTTGGTACAGAGTTGGTGGAGAACAGAGAAAAAAAACCCAACAAACCCAAACCCTAGTTATCTAACTGAGAGGTGCTGAGATGAAGCAGCAGAGGATTGGGAAAGCTAGGGCACAGTAGGTTTAGACACTGACCTGACCCGGCTCCTTCTGCAAGGGGGAAAGTGGGAGACCAGCAAATCGCACTGCCTTATGGCAATTCTCAGTTGTTGGAGGGCTCAGCATCTTGCGAAGCCAGGCTTTGGCAGCCTCCTCTTCTCTTCCCTCTTCTCCCACCTCATGATTTACTTTCTGACAGTATCATGAGAATTACTGCTATCCCTTTCCCTAGCTTAGATTAGCTGTATTTGAATTTTGCATGTTATTTACCGATAACCTTCACGTCAGAAGGTATCTGCTTTTTGTAGCCTGGTTGTGTAAAGACTGACAGCAACCTTCATCAGAGGATAATTTCCAAATGAGGAAAGTATCCACGTGGGACTATCAGAAGCACTGAATTGATTTGTGCCTGCACCACAGGTCAGATTTCAACCCATTTTTCTTGAAGACAAACTACACTGATTTATCCTCCGGGGCCTTGCCCTCCACTCCTTACAAGCCTCAAAACCCAGAAATAAATGATGTATGTTCATTTAGTACACCCATATCACGTGAGGGCAATTGATTCAATTACATTATAGCTACTGGAAACAAAGCAGCCATATGGCGAGCTTTCTACCCCAAAGTAAAGGATGCTGCACAGCCACAGCTCTGAACTGGGAGTTAGCTCCCAGTATGGGTGCTGCCCTCTAAACAGGCTTCCTGTGGGGAGAGCTTTCCCTGAGCCATGCGGGAAATCCGAGTTCACGGCCGGTTAAGATAAGCATCGAAACCTTAAGACATTTCTCTGAACTTTATCTGAACTATCCAGACCTCCTGAGTCTGCAACATGGCAATGAAAATTCTGTATGGGAAGGCTTTGTGTGTGCAAGTGTGTATGGGTGTGCAGGGACATACGTACGTGCTTTTTATTACCTCCTAATGCTGGAAGAACAAGAAATAGATTGAGAGGAAAAGCAGTAACTGCAGTCTGTTTTGCTTCATATGCCATGCACAGTGTTGGCTCTAAAGACATACAAAATTCAATCACGAGCCAAATCTAGCCTTAAATCGATACAGTTCTGCCGGCTTCAATGGAGCAATTGCAGAGATATACTCCAGTCGCTGCTTTAAGCCCACCCATTTTCACACCCTCTCTGCTTTCCAGCAGGCTGTCTAGGCTGCCACCCGGAGCTGGAAAATGCAAAGGCTCACAGATATCTACGAAATCTGCATATGAAGTAGGATGGGGAAATTCAGCATGGTTTTTGAAACCAAAAAAAAAAAAAAAGGAACAGAAAAACCCGAGCTCCCCTCTTTCTCTCTTTCTTTATAAAGGCAAGACTTAGTTCAAGAAGTTTTGTTCTGACCGCCAGAACCACCTTACCAGACTCAGATTTTCTACTTCTGAGCAAAACCCCCTCTGATCCAGAAAAGGCCCACTATTAGAAGTAGGTCTGGGAATAGATATGAGTTGCTCCTAATGAATTAAAAATGTGACGGCAGCTTTGGGATTTTTGCGGTTTGTCTGCAAATCGGTTCTGACCATGAAGAGCCTGCTCATTTTACCTCAACTAAGTGGAGCAGTTAACCTCAGAACAGGCAATATTTACTTGTACTTCCCAATACTTAAGACAGGAAATGCCTTAAATGTTGCAAATACTGAGGTTATAAAACTGTAAATGTTTGCCTGTGGGAGGCACCTGACAAGTTTTTACAACCCTCAGCGGGATGCAGGCAGAGCCACCCCAGCACTCGGGTTTTCCCTCTTCTCTCCTTTTCACCCATTTTACAGAGTGCTTCAACAGAAAACTGATATTTTTTGTGCATTTCAGTTTTAAGGCCACTGTCTTATCAGGACTTGTAGAAGGTGATTTGGGTTTCACTGATTCCTTTAATTATCTCTTTTTATTGATGGAAAGGTAAATCTCTCAGTTTATGTTTTGTTTTGTTAGCTGGCTAAAGAGAGGCTCAAGGCCTCAAGAATATTCCTCAAGTATTTTAAAAAGAGAAATTCAGCTGTAAACTTTTGGGAAGACTAGTTTAAATTATTTTTTACAGAATGATATAAATCTACGGAGTATGGAATATGCCAGGATGCAGTGCCACCGTAGTCTTTTAATACCATTTTTCTCCATGTTACCTTAAAAATTTGGCAGAAGAGCGTTCCCGCCTGATGTTTCATTGTGAGCTTACCAGCTTGGGTATTTCCACACTCATTGTTGGACAGGCCTCTCAAAAGTGAAATTAAAACCTGCAGTCTGGCTTCTCCGCTTGGCTGCACCAGCCTTCCGACGGCGTTGGCATTGCGCTAGCGGAGCAGTACACCCCGGGGAGCACAGAGGGACCCTGCCCAAATGCCCCAGCCACCCACCCTGGGGTAGGGCACCTCACCCACCCCATGCCAGCCGGGTCCAAGTGGGAGAAGCAGACCCCTGCCAGGGGTCAGAACTGGGGAGAAAATGCCCCCGCTTTGTAAACATAAAATGACAGGTACTGCATTGCCACATGTATAGGTTGGATGGAAAGGTGGTCTTCACCCACCTTTTCAAGTGTGCTGGGATCAGGATGACGTTTGGCTGACTTTGCATGCTAGCACGTTGTCTATATGCCCTAGATATGACCATATGCTCATAGAGGCCTTATTCTCACGTAGCTTACAGTGGTGTAATCTCATTGGTGACAGTAAAGCTGTCTAACTGCACGTGAGGAAAGAACCATACGTCCTGTGTTCAAGGACTGAAAAGATGTTGCTAGATTTCCTAATTTACCCTACTATACAAAGGAGAGGAGAATTGCATGTCAGGAGTTTGTTTGTGTGATTGCCTACTGGAGCACCTCTGTAATGCATCCTTGTGCCACAGGTGAAACTCACTTAAGGGAATTAAATCAGTACAATCTTCCCTAACTCAAACAAAACGGACAGCCCAGGACATGATTCCTGCCAGGAGGCTGCTGTAGAAGTGAGAAAGGCAATTTCTAGAGTTCTTTTTTAACTGTGAGCTGTTACTAGTGCAGTCACGTACTGTCTTTGTGGCTGGCATTGTACCTGGGAGCAGGGGCTGTGGGGTCAAGGAGGGCTATGCCAACCTCTCCCTCTGGGATCTCGGGTGATTATTCGGGCAGCTGCCTGCTGCTGGAGCCCCTCCTGCCACCCAGTTGCTGCGGCTGGGATGTGTGCTGGTCGGGCATCCTTCGTCTTCCAGCCAGGCACCCGTTAGCTGCGGTGCCGTGACTGCTGCCACAATGTAGGTCTGGGGACACCCAAGAGAAGGGGCTTATGGCACTGGCATGGTTTCTGCTCTGGGTGGTCTCTGTGCTGCCCCAGGGATGAAGGTGCTATGGAAAGGAGCCTGTATCAGCCCTGCTGTCCTCAGGAAACAGTCGGTTCTCAGAAGGGACTCTGGTAGCAGCCAAAATAATAATATTGTTTAGGTGTGCTAATGACCCTGCTGCTGCCAGCTCTGTCCTGAATATGTTTAGCTCGCTACCTTCCAGAAATGGTGCAATAACGCTCGAGCACCAGGAGTCTTATTAAATATCCATGGGCCAGCTGAGCACGTTCTAGCTGAGTTTTTATTATAAACCACTATATGTCCTTGTCATTAAACAGGCTGCTAATTCATTATTTTGGACATTAACAGAATGCAGAAAGTATCTTAAAATAACATCTTAATTTATATTTTTAACATCTTGGCACCTCTAATTTTTATTTTATAAGCTCCATTAATGCTTAATGCCTGCTGCTGCATGGCAGCGCAGCTATTCTGACAGCTATTGTTGCAAGTCTTTCATCTTTGATCCATCCAATTGGTCAAGCAATGAATTTAGTACAGTTTTCTTGAATCCAAAATATTCCTAACTTTTACTATTGTTTCTGTGATAGAGGTAGATTTTTAATAATGAAGCATAAACCAATGTACTTTTTAAAATACATGTATCGACCAAAGTTTTCTCCAAAATTTTAGAGGACACCTGACTTCTCTCAGTGGTTCACATATGTGAATGAAAGGGTAGCAAAACTATAGTTTGTAACATTACCAAATTATTTGTCAGTTGATAATATATTTGCAGTTTGGGAAAAAAAAAAACCAAACACAACCCTCCAAAGAAATAAAAATAACCTGGTTAGAGGGAAAAGGGAGAATACTCTAAGCCTTCATCAATTACATCACTCCACTGCTCAAAAACATGTTACTTATGATTTATACACACATCATGTTTTGCTATATTTCAGGATTTTTGAAAAATGGACATCCTTTTTAAGGTCTCAAATACAATCACCACATAGCAGGCTTGCAATCTTTTCAAGACTTAACAGAAATGCATAGAATATTGTAAATGACTGCATGCATATAGGACCTTTTTTAAGCTTTAAAAAAAAAAAAAAAATCTATCAAAGTGGTTCTAAAACCAACTTTAATTTGAAACCAGACCGTAAACATTTTTAATGAGTGAAACTGAGCTGAACTTGAATATTCTTTTTAACTTTGTGAGTTTTCTCTCTTTTCCACAGCCTCTTGTTCCTTAACATAACAGAAGCTGACAGCCTCGAGTATCCTCTGTCTTACACGTGGCCTTCATTAGGATTCACTCCCAGGTCTCCAGACAGGTAAAAAAGGAAGCAGCTTCAGGAAATGCCACGTGTGGCACTACTGAAGCTAGAAAGGCGTATTCCCTAACAACCATCCTCTCGGCTCAGGCAGCCCACAGTCCCACTGGTGAACTTTCATCAAACATTACGCTCCTGAAGCCTGCAAGGCAGCAGGACAGTTTCCTTAGCAGCCAAGGAATTTCCTACCAAAACAAACCAAGGATCCGTATATTGTAGTATCTTTCTTTTATACCAGTTAATGATAAATATTTTATAGGAAAGTATAAACAATGATCTTGATTTAGCAAAAATAATATCTGCTTTCCTTTAAGTGTGCTTAAGAACCCCGGCTTCAGCCTTCATTAAAAGAAAATCATAACTTCCGTAGCACCTAAAATGTACGTTTAACACGTCCATTCCAGGTTACTTGAACCTATTTTTACCTTGCATGTACAATGTTTCAGGAGGACTGAACCCTATGCCTAAAGCTAATCAGGAATTTAAGAGCTTCCTTGGCCGGGGATAAATAAGAGTACATAATTGAGTGCACTGGTCAATTGGGTTATGTTGATACGACTAAATAAAAGCTGGCCAAGAACCGATCTTGGGCCCCAGGGCCAGAGAGTTGCCCTTTCTGTGGCAGGTTTGTCTTGGAAACAAATATTTGGAATAGTTCAAAAGGGAGCCAGGGGCTGAGCTGGCTCGCAAAGCAGCAGGCACAACGAGAGCCCCGGCTCTCCCTCCCTACGCACTTTTATCTAGCGGTACGGACATACCCTCAGGATCCTACAACCCAGTTCTCATACCAATTTGCTGTTCCAGTAGCTCCACAGATTTCACTTCTGTTGTTCCTGCCTACACCAGTGCACGCCCCTCAAAGGCCCTAATAATTTTCTTACTTACGCAATCGTAAATCCCAGGGAAAGAATTTTTTTTTTCTTTTCAGGTCAGGATGCCAATGCTGTGAGGTAAACCTGTTTGTACATTCTGGGAATGCAAGGCTTCTTTGCATTACTGATGATGTGTCCATTTCTGTTAATCTGTCTCTTCTGTCACTACCCAGGACTGGTCTGTTCCACTTTTTACGTATGTTCTGGAAATGTCAGTTTTATACTTTGATTTGTTGTCAGATGATGAAAACAGACTTAAGCAAATCTTTCCTTGGGAACAAGAGTGAACCAAAGCTGTAACTGGACCTTCATAAAAATATGATATTTGGAAACTTATGGTTACCTCACTGATTTGATCTACCCTATTTACCTCAAGGGGCAATTACAATCTGAAATGTCACAGACTTCGTATACACCATTTTTAATGTCTGGAAATAGTTCCTCCACTAAAGATTTTTCTTATGGCACAGTGGGGATGCTAGTGTAAAAAGCCTGGCTATAAATTACTAGATTTTAAAGCAAATGTCAGTATTCTTGGCGCCAGCTTCCAGACCTCCAACTGTTTGAGCTTGACAGGTTTGTCTTTAAAATTTCTGTATTTACTTTAAAATTTCTGACTGCTGTAATCATTGGATGAAACAACAGGTAGAATACTGTACAGAAAGAAGTAATGGCGGAAGTTAATTTTTTTTTTAATCTCCAAGTACCGTGTTCATTTTCTCCCCACACATTTCTAGCTTATAAGTTACAGCATCTTTAGTCAGTCATAGTTTGACTCTTTTACATAAGGTGATGTCCGTACTTCATATAATACAGCAACACCAAGATCCTTTTACTTGATATTTCATAAACAGATCAGATCTTAAAGGAAAAAGAAGAAAAAGGATATATAATGGCAGACCATTCAAAACCACAATTCAAACATTGCAAAAAAGAGGTTTTCATTTTGTTTGCAAATATAAATCAAAAACTGGTCCCCTTCCCAATATCAAGGAACCTGCAGATCCTTTTTATGGCAGTGGGCTAACCAGTATTTTTTATCAATATTTTCACTGCTTCTGCTGAATGGGAAAAAAATAAGGCTGAGCTATGGGATGAAGTATAATTTATCATTTAAACATGCAAGAGTCTATGGGAAAAAGACTGGAACATGTAAGAGAAAGAAGACAATTATATATTACATTTCAGAGGTCCTTTAAGCCCATACCTCAACAGCTCCTAGCTACTCAGTCAGTCGCTTATTTTTAGATCTAAATTTCTCTCTGTCACACATGAACCTGTTATCTAATTTATAAGGTACTCCATCAAAACTTCCAGTTCCTAACTATGAGGTAACAGAAAGCATCAAACATGTTAACTAAGGACCTCCCAGGCAATTTTGATGTTCGTCTTTTCTAGTATTCTGCCTCTTTTATTCTACTCCCTTTCTTTTCTTTGCATCTCTACTGTAATTTTGAACCTATCATGAGACAGAGCCTGAGCGATGCATCTAAATAACTTGCATTTGAGATTAAAGAGGGTAAAAGAAAACAAAAAAAACCCCAACAACCCAAACCTGGGAAAAATAAATATTCATAGATCTATGTGAGAGCACACAGGGTGCAGAAGTCACCTGGCAGCAGCGGCCCCTTGCCCCAGAGGTGGCGAGTAGCACAGCCAGCCCTGCAAGGAAGGCAGCAGCCTCCTCGGACCTACATGGGTAAAGGGCAATAACCACATTGCACCGGCACAGAACAGGCAGGGTTTGGCTGGGGACAGGTTGACAAGCAGTGCTGCTGCTGAGGACAACCCCTGCGTTCAGCATCACTGCCATCCCGGGCAGCCGCCGAACCCACCGGTTTCCTCTGCACCAAGCGCAGCTCCCACTCGCTGCTGCTTTCTCTAGGCACCGGCTGGCTTCGGGAGGGGTGAAGGGCTCTCACAAGGGTCCCTTGGCCCCTGCACACCACCACAGCCACTTTTCAGTTAATGCAGAAAATTGCAAACGTGGGGCCATGGTGCAGTTCTTTCTCTTGCTGAAAAATTAGCTGGAGACTTTACTTTCCTGCATATTGCAGTTGTCTCTAAGATGTCCCTGGACTGAAAACTGCTGTATAAAACATGCCACTCTCGCCCCTCTCTGATGCAGCTCCCTGGAAAAGTTTTAAAGCCCTTGGACTAGTGCCGATTCTCTGACAATCTCACCTTTGCTTTCTGTGAACTGGGAACTATATACTAGATGATGTGATCAAGAGCTGATAATTACTGTCTTAAATCTAATGCTATGGCCAGCATACACATAGAATATTTAATATCTTTAACAAAAATAGAAAGGCAAATGCTTCTTTGCAAAGTCAAGGCATGTGTCCCCTATTTGGCAATTCTAATACCTTTCTCTAGTAAATCTACTTTCATCCCTTAAAGCTCTTTAAAATAACACAGGAATACCCATTATAATATTGTAAACAGTATTGCTCAGCTCTCTTTTTAGCAGAGGGAATAAAAGAGCCCACCTTGTAAAAATGACTTCTTATCACTATATTTCCTTTGTGACTTTCCACGCATTACATTTATCTTTAAACAGGAAAAAAGCTATTCAGTCTTGTAAAATCAACGAAGCTTTTAAGCAATGGAGAAATCTTCTACTTCCTTTATATGTCCTTTAAAAAATATGCAAGCTTTCCTAACTTACTTCAGCTGGCAAACCCCAATCTGACCCTTCACACCGAACTAGTGTAACTTAGCTGGATGCTAAACGGATTTACAAAAAAAGCCTTTTGCGAAGGAATTCTCATCCTCGTGCAACAAAATAACTTCCAGGCTAGAC
>NW_009615777.1:0-22196 GCF_000690535.1 Cariama cristata | reverse complement strand
GTAGGGAATATCTTGTTTATTCGTTCCCTGAGCAAACTGAAAAGTTATTGCAAACTTCAGCTTTCTCAGTGAACAAAAACACTAATGTCAAGAGGAGAAAATGTCACTTGGTAGATATACTTGGTAGAAAGAAACAAAAATATTTTACTTTTTATTTTCAGGTTATCTAATTCCTTTCTTCCTGGAAAATCTTCTCAGTTAAATTAAAATTCAAATTCATGAGGTGAGCTGAAAAACAACTTTTCTAATTCCTTATTTATTTTTTCCCCTCTCCAAGGACCGTTCTGTCCATTCTCCCCAGTTGCACCAGCCTCCTTCCCCAGAGTCTCTGCAATCTAAACCCATCGATCAACAATACCAAAAATCATCATCCCTTGGTGTTACAAGGGAACACGACAGCGCACGTGTCTCTGCTGGCAGGGACAGTCGGTATAAACCAGAGCAACCCACCCTGGCCACAAAACTTTAGGCATAACCCATTTTAAACAGTTTCCACCTCCGCCCCACCACCTCCAGTAAAACCACCAGCATCTGGGCCTCAGCAAATGCAGAAGCTGGAACACACTTGCCCTTTATGTTTAACGAAAGGAAAGGGATCTCGCTCTCCCTCCCTCTCTCCTCCCCCCCAGGTACACCCTGCTTCTGACCCCTGTGCTGAATGCGATATGGAAAGGGAGTAAAGGACGGAGCGTGGGGGGCAGGAATTTCTGTGACTTTTACCATTGTAATTAATTTCGGGGCCTTTTTACTGCCCCACGCATTTCTGAGATTGTTTCACGCCTCTAGCATAGCTGTCAGTTCCTCTTAGTAGGTTTTGTTTAAGAGGAAACTCAGTACCAGGAGGTGTGTTTCGCATCAGTGTCAGCTGATGTACTTTCTGTTTGAGTTTACATCCTGCATGAAACAATAGAAATGAGCCCAGTGATTTCCTATGTCTTTCCTCTTTTCCTAGCTTTTATTATGAGGAGAGGTGGAATAAATTTGTAGCATCCTCCTCCCGCACTACCTCCCGAGGTAGTAAGGCTGAAGAGGTAGCTGGAGAATGAGTGCTGAGCCCGGCTGCAGAACCAGGGGGGGAGGATGGGAGTCCTGGGCTGCAGCTGATGGAGAGAAGGTGGCAGAGGAGGTTGCTGTCACCACCAGCCCTTCAGATTGACTGCTATGAAAACGGGGAAGATGTTGTCACTTCCAGCAGCAGGCAATCCCACCTCCAGACAGAAAGGGGCCTCACCAAACCACAGCTCAGTCATGCACTCCTTCCTCAGGACTGTTTGCCAAAGGCCAACCCAGCACCCAGTAAATACATCGTCCCTGCTAAAAGTTGCCTGAATACACTGTCACATGCTCCTTCTTCTGTCCTAAGGGCTTGGTGTGGGTGGAGGTGTGCACAGCAAGCTGCTCTTTCGCCCACCTCAGAAGGGCTGTAATTCTCTATATGACTAAAAAGGATACCTGTGCATATTAGTGGTTTCGCTGTGTTTTACTTATGCACCAATTAAATTCCATTTAAATCTGATGCTTGATAATTTAGGCACACAAACAAGCAGATAAGTCCATCAGGCAGATGCTACTGACATTTTCCGTGTTGAGCGCTGGGCAACAGTAACAAGCAGAGGTGCCTATATTGCTGTGTGTCAACATTTTAGAAGCAGCTCCACAAATGCCATCATCTAATCATCACATAATAAACAGTTTGGGAGGATGCTGTTGAAGCTGCCAAAAGAGATTTTACAACTAGAGCGTCCCACAGGAGTCAAACGCACAACTTGCGCTCAAAATGCCTCTCCCACCTTGCAGCTGGATCAAAGTGGCAGACCACCACTGCCAGACAACACAGGGCTCAGCACAAAGAGCCTGAGGACACAGGGACGAAAGGGGATGGTACGTGAGTGACAGCGAGCATGACTGGGAGAGAAGCACTGGAAGAACTGACAGTTTTGGGTGTTACAAAATGGGCTATTTAGTCAGTATAAAGCGCAGTCTGAAGCCTGGATTCCCCTTCTCCTCCTCTTAAATAAGCAACCCTCTGCCCAGCTGCTGGCCTCTGGAAATCCCTTTCCATCGGGCACCACTGCAGTAGGTGAACAACGCTCTCCAGGAGCTCTCTTGGAAGCACAGGCAACACGATGCTGCCTAATCAAGGGCAGAAACGTGCACCACCAGGCAGCAGGGCACTGGCAGGCTGTTCCGCCCATTTAAGAAATATCTTGGTCCCTAACTATCCAGTTAAAAGTGCATTGGGAGATTCAGGACAATGCTCATGGGAGGCACAGAGAGTGAAGGATGCTTAGCCCCTCAGTTTAGCACTTGTCCGTCGATAGAGACCTGTTAGCACAAAAAGATTGTAAGATGAGAGTATGATTAATTTTATTGATGTGTGAGTTGGAAGAAATGAATTGGTGCTAAATGCTTTGAGACAAAATACTACAACGTGTTTCCAAAGGGAACTTTGGAAAATAAACTTTACAAAGCAACAGGCAAGGTTAATACAAATTGGAAGTTGGAAGCTAAATATAACAATTTGATGCTTTGGTATTTGAATCAAGCTCAAACTTTGATTATCACATCGATCAGTTGATTAAAACAAGTCACCTGAAACCTGGTATTATGTGCTGTGCAGGGCATCAGAAGATATTGTTTAAGCAAAGAAGCATAAAAGGTTATTGCATCTGAAATCTTCATTCCATGCTTCTGCTGTGGCGATGTCATTTATAAAGATAGCAGGAATTTTTTTTTAGTGTTATGTATGACTGCAAATGTTGTTGACTTATTCTGGGTCATTGGAGTTTAACATTTAGGAAACTGAAGACATGTAGAAGATATGGTGTATGTTATACGGAACAAGCCTGTTCTTGCAAGATTTCAAACTCAATTATGCAGACACAAGAAGTTTAGATAAACTTTTCAGACTATATCAAATGAACTTTTAGCTGCTTATCTGAACTGACCCTCTGAAGGCATTTGGGATTATTCTGAATGCTGTTGTTGCTGGAAATAGCAAGTTAGGAATTTGGTTTTAAGTTTTGCATTTCTTGAGTCTGGTTTGCCTGATCGTGCAAAGGGAGGGGCAGATTCCAAACTCTTTGCCCATTTTCATCAACATTTCATTATATCTAGCTGACTGCAGTGAATAGTTGCTCTCCAGTGCAAAGAAATCACAATTTGAGCCTTAGAGTTACATTAGAAGCTTTGTGAATCGAACTACGAAAGATTTTGCTTGCATTTTCAAGAGAATATATTAAGAGGGAAAAAAAAAAACCAACAAAACCCTCTCATAAGGCTTCAGTTTCAGCGGGACAATAGACTTGCTTCATGGTTTTGCTGGTTTCTGTCCCATACAGGCCAGGAACTTCACATACCTCTGTGCCATAAGGAAACAGCACCTGGTCAGTCCTGGAAAGCATTAAGTCAAGATGGACTTTCTGTTTGCAGACTCCACCTCCTAACCTGGATCCGCTGATGTAAGGTCAGTCCTCAGTTACCGAACTGTGCCTAGAGGTGGGGCATCTTGTGAGGGTGGGGAGAGAGCAGTGGTCCTTCGTCTTTTTCCCAGACACTTCCCCTTCTCTGCACGTCCATCCCTGCACGAGTGGGAGGTCACAGCGGGGCTGGGGCAGTGGTGACACCAGTCACCCTCAGTGGGAAGGGTGAGGGCCTCCGACGTGAGCTGCATGCTCAGGGCTTCAAGGAGAGCTGAGAGTGCCAAAGAAGGGGGTCGGGCAATGGGCAGGGGGAGAGAGGTCTGACGTAGAAAGGAGTGGGAAAACTACTGAGAAAAAGGGCGTGCAGGTGAGACTTCCTAGAAAGTAAAGGTTTGGGGACAGCAAGGTGGGGGGATGCGTCAGCGCAGGGCCACCTTCCTGTTCAGCTGATGCTTTCTGGTCAGGTGCCAAGGGCAGGACCATGCGTGCACAGCTGCCAGACACACATCCTCTTTTTCTCTTTTTAGAAATGTGTGATCTGGGGACCAGCACTGTGCTGCTGTGGCTGTGCTGCACCTAGGCACAGGATCTCGACGTGGCACCGCTCTGCAGCTCGCGTGGACCTTCGTGGTCTTGATGGAAATGTCCTTTCTGAAGGGCTCAAGCCACGCTTTACAGCTGCTGCCTAGTCAGTAAATAAAAGTCCCTAATATCAGAAGCTTGACCCTGAAACGTTTCCTAATATAGACATAAGCAGAGATTTATAGCCTTAGACTGTACAGGATCTTCCTCAGCTTCAGCTTTCAACAAAATTCACTACAGCCCTTTCTAACCAGGGCGGCTGGGCTGTTTGCCTTCCTGCCGAATGGTAAAAAACAACCGCTTGATTGTACTGAAGTTTTCCAAAAGAAAGGAAGAAATACTGCCTGCCACTGAGATCATACAGTAAAAAAAAAAATCTTGTTACCAAAGTAAGTCATCCAAAAAGTTACAGGACACAAAAAAGTAAATGACTAAATTCTATAGGTACTGTAAACTGCAATAAGCTACATACAGAGCATATGCCTGAATTTGCTATATCAGTGCTAATATCCATTCAACAACAGGACAAAAGCTTTCCAATATTGAAGCTCAAATAAGTAACCAAATTTCACAAGGGAGGCCTATGTGTAATGCATGTACTAATGCACATATATGTGGTGACATTCCGCATGGTGGCAGCTGACCGTCAGCACGGCGGCTGTTCATTTGGCTGTCTCGACAATAACAAACTACTCTGAGTTGGTGATTGTACTTGCAATATAGTTTGGAAATGCAAATAAGCTCAGCCTTGGTAAGCTCCTGATTATCTAAACCCTCCTGTTTAACCACAGGAGCAATCTTTTGGCCTCCAGAAGCCAATGCAGGTAGAAATCTACTTGAAATCCACAGGGGAGAAATATTTGCACTTCAGCACCTAAAAATTAGAGTGGATTCACGCAACATTTAGAAATGCCTATACTCTCAACACTCTGCCATGTGCTAATGCCACCATGTTCATAGTGTTCACAGATCTAGGTGTCAGCAACTAAACATAAACCTTACACATGATCCTGCGTTATTTACAGTAACCACTGCTGCACAGAAAATCATGGCCCACAGCTGCAATTACACCTGCCACTCTCATTTGAATAAAAATTACATCTTGTCATTACTACCCAGCAGAATAAAAAAAAAAAGTAAAAAAGTAAAACTTGTTTTTAAGAGGAAGAGGAAAAAAAAATAATAATTTCACAGCAGAAGTTTAACAACGTCTCACATGTCGGCTGTGGGTTTGCATGTGCCCGTGCAGCTGGAGCCAGGCACCCCTCTTTCATGAGAGGTGGCTTCCCAGGACGGTATGGCAGGGTTGTGCTTGCAGTGCTCCAGACAGCACCCGACACTGTGGGTAGGAGGCTGCTGGTGAAAGAGGGGATCTCTGCAGGCAGCTGCCAGTTGTATTTCTCTCATATAGATATAGGCAGGGTTTGGGGGTCAGTTAATATCAGTAATGTTCAAGAATGTAAATTCCCTCCTTGACTTGTGACTGTAATGAGAAATTCCCACCAGTACCTCAAGCTGAGAATCATTGATTTGAGAATAGCCAGTAAGTCACTGCCTGGACTGCTAAAATAAATCAGGGTATCTATTTCCCAGAAATTTGAAGTAACTCTATTTGTTTTGATGGCAAAATACACACAATAGAATTAATTTCAATTAATATTTTTGACCTTCTGTGTAGAAATCCTGATACTGGAGAAGGCTCAGAAATTGAAACATATCAAGACTGTCAAAGACAATCAATCAAAGAGAAAAGAAGTGGGTGCTGACACAAGCTGGAAGACAGTGGCCATCTGTAAAGAAGCAAATGAATGT
Source organism: Cariama cristata (assembly GCF_000690535.1). NCBI lineage: Eukaryota > Metazoa > Chordata > Aves > Cariamiformes > Cariamidae > Cariama > Cariama cristata. Next base: position 16,380 of record NW_009615777.1, on the reverse strand, counting down.
GTGGCTCTTAACCCCGCAGCCCAGCCGGGTGCTTGGGATAGCCTGACAGCAGTGAGAAACTTCTCCCTCATTCACTCAGACAGACAAGATCTCTGGGAGGTGCAAAGCTCATGGCATGGGGACACAGTGGAAGCACACTGAAGGACATACTGTTCTTAAGGATGGCTGAAAGACATTTTGCTCTTCTAATCCTCTTCCAGTGTGGTTGCCTCTCCGAGGTGACCTCTGCCAGGAAAATCCAGAATAGCCATTTAAACCATCCTCCTTCCACCCTCTCCCTTCTTACTAATTTCGGAAGAGACAAGGTATCTTTAAGAGACTACCCCTTTTTCTTTCTCACCCGTCCTGGGTGGTGCACGGAGCATGCCTCAGCTAAAACCAAGGGCCTGGCCTGGGAAGCAAACTGCTGGAGAGCACCAGATGAACACAGCCCTGATGCTCACTAATTCTCTTACCCCATCAACCCTTCATCTTCTCCCCAGCTGCCCTGCTTCCCATCCCATGTCCATCCTTGGGCTCTTAATCCAGCTTTGGACTAGGTCTGCTGGTCATATACAGCCACCAGCAGCAACACTGATGGTGGGAGTCTTTGTGTGTGAGAAACAAAGACCATGGAGATTTCCTGCCAGAAGTGAACACTGGGCAGATGGTGGAGCCCATCTTTTTCAGTCTCTGTAGAGGTGCAATGAAAATTGCCTTTCCATCTCTTTGGGAAGCCTTATACCCAAAGGCAATTTTTCAGGAAAGAAACATCTTTCACTGATTTCAGGGAAAACCACTTGCAACTCCTGAATGAGGGCATATCTTTCAATGAGAAGCTTTATTTTTAGGGAAATCTTGCTGATGCATAGCAGAACCAGATAGAGCTTTGCATAAGGGCTCCTACCATGCGGGATGCTCACAATAACAGCTATCTGACACCAAAGTTGGGTTTTCAGGGCAGAAATTATGGGAAGATGTAAAGCATTCAGCTTGTTCTCAGGCAGTAACAGGTAAGTGTCAATAACCTTGCAGGTTGAAGAAACCTGCTCCTTGCAGGCTAGCTTACCCTGCCTCAGCTAGCTGGCCATCTGAACTGCCTAAACTATAGGCTCCTCAGGTCAGACATTAGGAGGCATTTCTTCACAGAAAGGGTTGTTAGGCATTGGGATGGGCTGCCCAGGGAGGTGGTGGAGTCACCATCCCTGGAGGTGTTTAAGAAAAGACTGGACGTGGCACTTAGTGCCATGGTCTAGTTGACATGGTGGTGTTAGGGCAAAGGCTGGACTTGATGATCCCAGAGGTCTCTTCCAACCAAACCAATTCTGTGATTCTGTATGTATTCAATACGCTGTAGCTACTGCTCCAAGCAATTTCTAAGAGGACACAGCCTTTAAAAGCCCATCCAGAGCTGAAACAGCATGGAAATCCGCAAGCAAAGGGTACCTGCTGACCCAGGAGACAGCCAAAAGGAAGACTACCAGGAAGTATCTTAGTTTCTGACAATAGCAGGTTCTGAAGCACTTAGTGGTTTTAACAGTTTCTAATTAACTCAGAAGTGGCTGACAGCAAAACCATAATGCAGGAATTTGAAGCGCTTTGCGTGAAAGTGAACAAGGTATGGTTGAAAACAAGTAGATGCCAGGAAAAAACAGAGAGAGGGAATAGCTCAAAACTGTCCTTAGGTAGAGCTCAGCGTTGCTAGCATGACTAGGAACCTCGTTGGGCACTGCTTGCTGTGTGTTGGGCCCATGTGCCCCAAAACACTCTGCTGTGTCACATCACAGGACTCTGAGCAGACAGAGGTGTTGGTGGATGAGGGCTGGCTTGGGAAGGTCTCCTGCCCAAGGGATCTCCTAGGGCTGGTTTGGGAAGGTCTCCTGCCCAAGGGATCTCCTAGCATGCACCTGGTGGGCGCCGATACTGGCTTGGTGGCCAGTGGGCACCTGCCTTTATGGAAAGCTCACGTCAAGGGGACATCTTGGCCTTGATGTTCTGGCTGCTCTCCTAGGACTGCTCCACGTTCTGCTGTAGACCTTGTACCTCCATGCAAAGAGCCAGGGCAGGGAGCCAATAAATTTCATTCCCCTCAAATCTGGTCACTGGCTGTCTTTGTAGCCAACATGGCTTAAATGACCAGATGACTCAAAATAGGCAAAGCCTCATTTTAGACTCTAGAAACAACTTTAAGCATTTTCCTGTTCAGAAAAGCAAACTAATCCAGCCCGAGGCCAGTGAATGGTACCCCAACGTTACAGAGGATCCCATACTACAGGCAAGGAGTAAGCAGGGAAAAATGCGCAAAATCAAAGGCAGACCCCACAATAAGCAGAACATGAATTTGCAGACAGTACAGTGAAGAGCAACAGCCAAATCTGTGACCAGCATTCAGAAAGAGAAGAAACAAGATAAAGATATAAACCAAAACAGGTGTAAAGAGTCTGTCTTGTGGCAAAGCAAAACTCTTCTGGATCAAACTAGGCAGAGATTTACTTGTTTTGGTGGAGGCACTTACTTCTTGCTGTTAAGAGAAAGCATTAGAAGACAATGCTGACACAAAAATGGAGACTGAGCATATCTGTTTTCTCTAGATATCGTAACCTGATGTAGTAACAGATGACAATAGGTGTAAATTTAGTAGATATGAATTTTTAGCAGTAAAAAGAAAGACTAAACAAGAAAACTCTCATGATCAGCCACTCAAGTGGTTGGTAGAAAACAAACGTCAAGCAACGCAGAATACCAAGTCAAGCTCATATCTGTATTTAATACTGCTGTAAAACAATGCCGATAAAGGTAGCTTGTCACCTGTTTCGTTCTGTGAAAAGCAGAAGGTAAAACTCCTACACTGTTGAAACCAATGTCAGAATATCTGGAGGTATGCAGATAAATAGAGACAGGCAGAACAAACCCAATTAATGTGAGAATCAGCACTCTGGCCACGCCAAATGAGGCAGTGTTTCTTGGTGGTTGGAAACAAATAGATATGAAGAGCAATAATATTACCAGGAGATTAGAGGAGGTTCCCCCTCTATATCAAACATAAAGAACATTTGTATCCCCTCAAGTTGTTTTTTCACCTAAAATATCTTGGATAGGTTAAACCATAGCAAATTTAGATAACTGAGCCCTACAACATGACGATAGACTCAAATTCACTAGGTCTGAATTTGAGCACTGGAGTATAAGTTCAGATGCTCATATCCAGAACTAATCCACTTATCTCTACCTGACCATAGTGATGATGATACTCAGGAGGACCTAATAAATTATAGGCACTTCAGGGATTATTTGAGCATTGCTATTTATATGTATTTGAAGTGGAGTTTTAGGACGTACTCAGACTGATGAACTATTCTTATTTCTGACTGTACCTTTAAAAAGTCCTCATTTTGAACAAACTGGATCTGTTTATTGCATTACACAGAAATTCACATTGCGCTGACACAGTTGGTTATAATCCAGGCACTGAAAGAAACCACTCTCTGTCAGGCTCCTTACCCCTGAACCACAGCTGAATTGCACGCTGACCTTACAACCTACATGCTGGTCCGGGTGAGGAAAGTGGTGATGCGGCCCTTGGCCCTGCTCCCCACCTCAGCAAGCTCCTTTCAGGCTGCAGGGGGTCCCACTGCACCCCACTACTTTCAGGGGTCCTGAGCCTGAAGCTGTGCCTGCCCCTGCCAACACAGCTGGCGGTACTGCAGCTGCCGTCTAGTTCTGGGTGGGAAGGACGAGGAAGAGATAGCGAGAAATAATCTCAGTGATTATGTGAGACAGAGAATACGTTCCCTTAAATAACCTCCTCTGCCTGCTGAAGTTATCAGACCATGCCTTTCTAATGCTGGCTAATGCCAGATTAAGTTCAGTAGTTTGCAGCTGCATATTTTGTTCGAGATTTGTCCTTAATTGAACAGCAAGCTCCGGAACTGCAGCTACATGTAATATCTGCTAGGAAAACACATCCATCTCAAAAGACATTTTTCAAAGAGGCACTTTCAATCTTGTTAAAAGCAAGAACTCTAATGGCCATTTGCTCCATCATACACCAGCAGCAGGTATGGCAGGAAAGGGAACAGCTGTTTAGTTGCTTCTGCGATCTATTTTTTCTAGATGTTTGTATGTTTGGGAGAGTGGTCTGGCCCTTTTGCAGCTCTCAGATGAATCACTCTGCTAATGGACTAGCAAGTGCATGGATAACATTATCAGCGATGCAGACCATGGTTCCTATATTGCCTTAATATGCCTGCAAACCAATCTGGTAAATTACTTCCATTATAGGATTTAGATAGTATCTCCCATTACAGATCAAGCTTTTGGTTAAATGTCATTTCTTTGAAAGACGTATTTGGTGTCAAGGTCTGCTTGGCAGTTTCAGAAGAGACTGAACAGAGTCCCAGACTTCCTTACTTACTCCTTGAAGCATTCCCTCTAACTAGCAACCAAAAGGTGGAACCATAAAAGCCAGGAGACGTGGTGAGAAGAACATCTGTCATTGACAGAGGAGTGCTAGCTAGACCGGTTTTCACTGAGGTCTGTCCCTGGAGTACAGTAAATATGCAGGTCCCCCAGTCACATACTGAAAATTGTTTCTAGGCTGCTTTGGGTAATTCTAAAATTAAAGGGACTATCTACCATTATACTATTACGCTAGAAAAATAATTTCATATACAGGCTGCTGTTAAAGAAACTGGCTTTTCAGTACCTTTCCAGTGGTTTACTCCTGGTGTTTCAGTGAGACTACAGAGCCCATCCTAGCTGTCAAAGTACAGCCAGTCTATGTTGCATTTGTTATTGCATAGTTCCCTTCCTTGCTCTGAAAGCAGATCTAAATAAAATAACTTTCCACTTGCACTTGGAAAAAAAAAAAAAAATCCTGCAACAAAACCAAGCCATGAAAATGCTTCTATTTGTATTAGAAAGTATAAATGTTCTTCCTCTTTTTTAAACAAAATGAAGATATTTGTGTCCAGCCTATGTTTTTTTCCAGAGTTTCTATTAAGCATTTTTACTTTATAGTTAATAAAAAGAGGCATTTCATTTTAGCAAAGCCCTGGTGTATTAAAACTAAAGTGATGTGGCATATTAGAGGGATTTGCCAATATTAACTATCTTTATATGATAATTTATTCCATATTTAGTGTTCAACATTTGCAGTGTTTAACACAGCTAAAGCATATGGTGCTGTTTTATTCAAATGGTAAACTGTGTGATCATTAAAAATATATGGAAATGTAAACATCATGTCAGAGTTCAGTGTTTCAGAAAGGAGCTGTTAATCCTTGCAAACAGTTTCATTCTAAGAAGCAGCCCAATCAATTAATGATTTTGTTTCCTTATGTATTTACTTGGTATTGTGTATCCATTTAGAGTAATTAATTTGTTTATATTTCAAATTTCTATATATTTGCATTTCTACATTATTATAAAGGAGCATATCATTTTTATTTTGATTTGCTAAGAAACAAAGATTGGCAAAATCTGTTTAACTACTAAGCTGGGAGCTCAGATCAATCTCCGTTTCACTTGAGGATTGAAAGCAAAAAGCTTCTGGCTCTACAGCAGCTTTGTCAGCCTTGGCAATTTGCATTATGTTACCCATGATAGTATGCACAAGGATCCATTGCCACGAATGCAATTTAAGAAAACACTTTCAGTTCTTTTTACTCCTTTCTTAGTATTTTCAGGCAGATGGAGTACCTTTCCCCCCCCCCCCTTGCTGTAGAGAGATTACTTATTACTTGTATTTAACTGACTAAAAAAACATCTTGAAAGGTAATAAATAAGTTCAGATCCTAAGAGAAACTTCTCAGGGCTTTTCATGCAAAGGAGGAAAGCAGGAGGGATTTTGCCGGAACGTGGTAGGTGCATTGCTTTGGAGACTGGGGGTCTCGGTTGAGCAGAGGAGCAGGGAAAGCTGGGGAAGGCTGCTCGGGGAGTGATTTTCACCACCCCTGCCTGTTCCTACCAACCTGGCACTACCTGGACCACTTCTAAGGGTAAGATGGCCACCGAGACTCTGTGCACTTAATGACAGCATTAGCATAACATTATAGTTTTTCAGCTATGGGTCTTGCAGGAAGATGTAGACATTTGGGGCTGATTGCTGTACTGATTAGCATGCAGGGTTGGACATTTTTCACTGTTAGGTAAAAACGTCTCTATCTTTACTGCAGCCAGGATTTCATGCGCAGAGCCTGAGGATTCAATACAAGCCAGATACAAGAGTTAACCGATACCCAGTACGGCTGTCTCCCCGCTCATCAAACACTCCTGTTGACGCAAGACACTAACTATTTCACCAGGCTACCTGAGGGTTTAACGGTTGTGGAGGTATCTCCTTCCAAATCTCACTTCCATTTCCTTACTGGGTTCCTGCAACTCAGCCCGACCCTCAGCAGCAGAGGCAGAATGCTCCACATACCTCCGCTGTTCAGACAGTGAGCAATCCCAGAAAACAGACAAGCCTTATCTGTCGCCTTTGGGCAGAAGGACACCGATAACGGTACACTCAGGATTTTGCTCCCAGGCACAAATAGAACAAGATATTATCTTGCAACTTAGCCAAGGCCTGCAAAGCTAGCTAGCGTTTCACCATCACTGTGGAAGCTCTCTGCCTGCAGATGAGTCACATTCCTTAAAAGAAGAGCTTGTATCACAAGGGAGATGGTGAAATCTGGATGTCTTTCTAGGAAATCACACAGATTCTGCTTTGATCCAAATGGAAAACTCAATATTGGGGTGACTGGGTGAAAGTTTAAAACTGAACATGAGTTAAAACTAACTTAAAACTCAGTATTGGATCACTCGCGTGAAAAGGCAAAAGTCTGTGTTCAGCAAGTCAGGCTCAATGATCTAACTAAATCTAACTTTAAAGTCTCCGAGACTGGGGTTGTGATGCCCCATTTTGTTGTCAATTGTTTGTCCTCAACACTATGCAAATTCAGCATGAAAATTTCTTTCTTACAGCCATTTAATTTATACCATCCATTACCCCTGCCTGTGTGACTGACATTTACTGCATGATGTCTGGTAAGGAGTGCTGGCGGCTGGGAGCCAGGAGACCTGGTGTCTGTAGCTGATGTTACTGTCTTTGGTAAGTCGCTTCATCTCTTCTATTGCATTCACTTAATCACGGTCATCATCTTCAATTGAGCTGTTTGAAGGGACTCTATTATTACAGCTGTTACACCCAATACAACAAGGCTTGAATTATTTTCAGGGAACACAGCAATACAAGACTGTGAATTATTAGGTAGCACGTCTAACCTAAAGCATTTGGCAGATACAGTCACAGAGTCGAATGTCACACCATCCAGGTCTTTTTTCCGTCCAGTCAGCAGCATAGATAAGCAAAACATTTGCTGCCTATACTGAAAAAAATGTGCCTCACCCACCTGCTGCAGAAATGGAGAGAAAGAGGTGGTTCATTTTGCCCCTTCTTTGATCACTATCATTTTTTTCATGGGCCTGATCCAAAATCTGGTACTGCTATCTGGGGGCTTTTCTCCCTCTTCGTTCCCTTTCTAAGCAGCAAAGTGTTTCCCCTAGTTCTAACTCACTCACACTCCCCTGCTGAAACTCTTGGAAAACAGGTAGCAAAGCTGACATAGCAGAAGCCACAAATCCTGTTAATTACACAAATTTACATCACATAAACACCCTAGACCACCCTTTTCCCTCTTGATACCTTCAAATAGTATCCAGTTTTACCTCTTCTGTTCCTGAGAAAAATCAGGATGCTGATTTAATGAGGACAAAGAAACGAATTCAGGAAACATGAGAAGCCTCCAACGCAATTCCTTTCATGGAGAATCAAACTTTAACCAGAACTCTATTAAAAGTATGAGATGGTTAAGCAGATGTTTTATTTCCTTCACCTGTTAGCAGTAAAAGTCCTAAAAAAAAGCCCCTATAGGACATCTTACGAGATTGCCTGTATCAAATGCATCAGATAGTTTTCTAGCTCTTTTTTTTTACAGATAGAGTTTTAGAGGCATTGTAGAAAGTAGCATCCTAGCACTTGAAACTGAAATCAAACTTTGGGAATTCATACATCTCTTGGGATCATTGCATTTATTTCACATGGGCTGCAGAAAAATAAAATATTCTAGGTCATCTAAATCCTTATGCGAATCCTTTTCCATACCCAGTGTAACAAAATATTCAGATGCACAGACTTCCCCAAACAATCTCAGTATTACAAAGACCATTTACTATTTACCGAGTTCTAATCATGTCCTTGACACTTAACAATTCATGAACACCTCCCTACCTAGAGAAGTCTCTTTGAGTAACAGGCAGGAGCTGAGACCTGCTGGAAAATTACAGGCAGGAAGAGGTCAGAGATTTCCTCTCTTCTGCTCTTCCTCCACCACCCTTCGCCCAGGTATTGTATCTACTATTGAGCAAGTTGTCTCCAAAGTCTCTGTCTCCCTGGTGTTAAGTTCCCTGCCCAAAGCCATTACCATGGGGAGATGTTGTGCTACTCCATTTCCCTGGCACCACGAGGCTGTCGCCTCCCCTTGGCGTTCAGCAGTCCTGAATCCTGAAGCAAATATACGCTGCAATCCTTAATTTGCCTGTCAGTCCTCAAAGTACCGTACGTTTTTAGAGGACTTGGTGTTGCAGAAGGTAGGTATGTATCACTGAAAAAGGAACCTCATTTCACAGCTATTTTCCTGCATCCTTAATGTTAAATTTTAAGGAGATTTTTGCCCTGTTGTAATTCTGTAGCAAGCATAACTTAATTATTTGGCCAATTATAATATTAGGGAATATAACAACCATTACGTGAATGGGTGTTGAATCAGCACATTTTCCACTCCACAATAAGCAACAGGAAAGAGAGGAAAATGTATTAACCGAGCAAAATCTAATAAACATAATGCTACCTACAGATACGTGCTATTTAATCTCAAGAAAGGATTTTACGCTTCTGTTCACATGGCAATATCAGCTATCATCTCACTGAAGGAAGCAAGTCCAACGTCAGGAAAACCATGTTTTTTTATTTTAATATCTGCATGCAAACAAAATGTTGTCATTCTTGGTAATCCTTAAATGAGCGGGAAAATAGTACTCAGGCATTAACACATTTTAGGCTAGATCCAAGTGGAAAATACTGTCACTGAATTCAATCTGAGCTTTCTAGACAAGTCTGTGAGCTTCTGTAGGACAGGGCGCATCTCCTGTTTTTCTGTATAGACCTTCCCCAGCTGGGACTAGCGCTGGAATGGGGTGTTACCAGCCACTGCCATACAGAGTAAGGGTCTCTCTTCGTAAGTTCAATTAAAACTTATCTGCCACACTTTTTTTGCTGTTGTGGATAAGTCCAAGGGTTGACAAATTCTCCCCCCAAATGCGGTTGTTTCAATCCAGAGAAGCATGAATACAACAAATTGGTCAGAAGCTGTGCTGGAAAATGAGAAGGGGTAAAAAACACAAACCATACCAGGTTTCGTTTTCCTCTGTACCCCTCACCTTGGGGGCGAGGGGAGGCAGAAAAGGGGATGGCTAAGCCTTTAGAAAATAAGCTAATTCAAAAAACAAAAGAAAATTCAAAACAGCTATCCCTTCAGTTTAAGAGGCAAACGTTTGTACTGAATCTGAAGTCATACAGTGCTCCACAAGCATTAAATGTCCTTTTCATTATTATCAGTTGTTATAGCTACATGTGGTATCGATTATGTTAATAATCAGGATAACATTTTGAAGAGGAGGTGTTAGATTTTCTAACAGTGATTAGTACATTGATTGCGATTGGCTACACGATTACAGAGTTAAGGTGGCATTTGATTGTTTAACATGGCATTTTGTAAGTCAGTGACTATTGAGGACATCAGTGGGCCCAAGTTGGAACATTCACACTAGTAAAGTACACAACATTTTCTAAATATAAAATTCTCTTATTAACGTTCATTTACTAAATAGGATCCTCAAGTAGAAGATTTCTGCGTGCCTGTTATTGGAACTGAAGTCCACAGCATGCATTCAAGTCTAAATATTTTTAAAAACAATAGCCACGCTTATTGACCTCCTCTAACACCTGAATATATATTGAAGCTAAATTTATTATTATTATTCCATCAATACAGGAGAAGATATCCTAAGAACCATATGTTATGTAGTCCTTATCCAGACACTACTGAAGAAACTGGGAAAGGTCCTTTTATTCAGAGACTTAATGCAAATCCTAAATTGAGCACTTTGAAAAGTTAACTTTTACATCATGTTAGGTTATGTTCTTATTTTCACTTCAGAGATTCAAAATAAGAGATGACTGGAGTGTTCATTGGAGATTTTTATTGCAGCTGGAAGCATCCACCTGTACAAGGTAACATTAGATATATCAGGCTATAAATTTTGATTTTTTGTGAACTACACCTGGATTGCACATTTGTTTTTCTCATGAAGAGTGGTTGATGTAAGAAAGATTAAGATATATATAAATAAATTCCTGATTTTGATTTAGCACCGATAAACCAGTGAAGCCTTATATTTAGTGTTTATAAAAGGCAAGAAAAATAAAGATCAGCTGTCACATTGCAAACATCACTTATTTCACATACCTGCAGCTAGCTCTGTGGGGGCAGGTAAAACCAGATTTTTATCTTTTTTATACATAGACATATCAGAAGTATGAAGGAATCTTGACAAAACAACCATAACTAACTATATATTCAAAAGAACATGTGCATGGTACTGTAACCCATGGTGCCTCCTCGTTATAAAATAAAAAATGGCTATGCTGAATGCATGTCACATTTTTTCAGAACATACTATCATGCTGCTCTTGCAGTTGCTCCTTCTTCTTGGCCACATTTAGCATGGTGACAACTGCTTTCATAGCCCAGATTCACATTGCAAAGTTTTAACAACTGGCATACAGGTCCCAGCAGACAAATTTCAGGAAACTGGCAGATCTGTTTCTCTTTTAAGCCTGATTACATCTGCTTCCTTGAATAGCACAAGGTCCCAGAAAACACACAGTCATCACTGTAACCTGTATAGATGCTGTACTGTGTCCCAGCAGCCCTCAGGAAACAGTCACGTACATTTGTATCCCTGATGGCGACAAAACCAATCAGGATTTTTAACTCCAGAAGTCCAGTGACTCCGACTGCAGACACCTACACATATTTTCCCAGTCTTTTGGAAATGCCTCTTCTCCGGTGGGCCCAATCCTATGACCCAACAGACAACAGTCCACAGAAGACTGTTCAACTTTTCTATTGCTTCAGCTCCCTGCTGTCAGATAAATGCAATATCACCTCAACCTGTGGGGACAGGAGAATGTCTCGGCTCCCCTCCAAGGTCAACCGGAGGAGCAAGGACAGCAGCTCTGGTGTTGGAAGGAGGACAGGCACCCGCAGCTCTGAGGGACAGAAAGGTGGCCAGGACTCAGCCAGGGGAGCCCGCTCTGGCCAAGCAGAACCACAATCCACACAACTTCTGGAGAGTGCTAAAAACTGCCCTGATTTGGGAGCAGTCCCTCCTCTTCAGTAGCATCTCCCTCTTCACGCTCAGTAGCATTATGACTGTGTGAATGGGATGGAAGGGTCTCTGGGGAAGAGGAAAGGGCAGGGTGCTGACACTGCCAAGGGTCTCTGGCCTCTTCAAAAGGACCAGGCTGAAACTTGCCACCAAGTGTGGACAAGGGATGACGCTTAGATAAAATTCTGCACTTTTAACGTCTTGTCCCCATACACAGCACATCAACCCGTCCTCTCCCACGGCCTCTTTAAAAACGGCAGTCCTTTGTAGAGGTGAAAAAAATAGAGGAAAGAACATCGAGAGTTTATTTCACAAACCTGTCCTAGCTATGCAGCAAGAAGCAGTGAGCCATCTGGTAGGGTTTCAGCTGTTGCAAAACAGAAATATACCAGGACTACATTTCATAAATTAGTAAAATAGTGATCTATGTCCCCAAGAAAAAACAAGTGACATAAGGCCATAAAAGTGTGTCCTCTGAAAAAGTTGCTAGTGACTTTAGCCTAAGGTCATGGTTTGTTTTTTTTAAGTCCTAATACTCATGCACTGAAAAACACAGAACTGTAAGTTCAAGGCTAATTTCCCTACTTCAGACTAAGCTGCTGCAGAGGATGGCAAAGGGAATACTAGTTAAACTTATTTCAGGAAGAATTACTTTTGTCTGTTAAGCACTACCAGCAAGCAACAGGAGTTCTCTTTCCTTGCACAGCATTTCTTGACCACTCTAACACCACGGCTTTTTAAGCTGGTCTTGACAGCTTTTGCCAGGAGATACTTATCAGTCCTCAGCTGCTCCACCGCATGTTGGTAGAAAACATAACCATGACTACTTCTAAACAAACCGGCTCCACCGACAGCTTGCACTTCTTTAGTGGTGCAAGAACAGGTAAGAGGCAACTCTCACATTCACAGATTCTCTTCTTTGCTCTGAACAAGTTAAGCTTATTTCTTTTTTAGATTTTTTTTGCACACACTAAAAATGTGTGATAAAGTTCTGCACAAACACATGAGAACCAGTAGATGTATTGTACCACCTTTTTCCTTCCTTTTGACATGATCAACATTATAAATATTTGGGCTATTTACACAAGAAAAGTTGATAAAGTTCTGCACAAACACATGAGAACCAGTAGATGTATTGTACCACCTTTTTCCTTCCTTTTGATATAATCAACATCGTTATAAATATTTGGGCTATTTACATAAGAAAAGTATCAAAAATAAGCAACAATTAAGCACATGTTAAGACACAGTGGTAAAGTGATATTTTCCTCAGCTTCAGCACTCCTCAGTGACTCTGCTTGCTGTTTTGCTGGTTGGTTGAAAACCAACAGATGACTCTTTGTTTCCTTCTCCCAGTCACCACATCACCTTTATTGTGCCAAATACCCCAAAACACATAGCAAGAAGCACTAGCATGAAAACTGCTTGCCTCAGAGAGATGCAGGCAAGTCAGCCTGCTAACAGCATACCAAAATGGTCCCCCGGTCCTTCTAAGAGAGGCCCTAGGCTTACATCAGGGTACCTGGCTTCAGTATCAGCTTTGGATGGCAAACACAGACATGGACCACACCAAGACTGGTTTTCCGCACCCTTGACTGGTTGCAGCGGGCCCCGAGTGCTGTCTTACCACCATATGATCATGTAGCAGTCACTGCTGGCACTTCTCTGAAAAAAACACCAGTCTGAAACACAGTCCACTCAACCCAACAGGCATCTCGCGGTTGCAAAACAAAAGGAAGAAAAAGAAAGAGATTATCCCTCAGGACTGCAGAAGTATTCTATGATTCTAAGTATCCAAGGTGAGTAGCCTGTACTGGAGGGCTGGGGAAAACTCTCCCCACCGCCCATCCTCCTGGGTGCTGCTTGGTCTTCCAGGCTCCATCACCCCGACTGCCTGCAAGGTGCTCACGTGCACCATCTGCTTTCTCTTCTTGAAAGATCCCATCAGCTCTGTCGCAGCAGTTAGTCATCATTTAAATTACACCAGATCCAGGCGAATTGTGTAGCTTAGCTATACGCAGACACCAGATATGAGCAGGACCTATGACCATGCACGGCAGAGGTAGCTGCTGGGGATTTTAAGTAGTGAGAAAAGAAAATGTGGAAAGCCATCCCTACCCACCCATGATTTCCTCAGCTCTCCTCTATGCTTTTTCGTAAACCACAAAACACCCACATCCTTCAGGATACAATGCCAGAGGGCAGTTTGGGGAACATGCATGCTATATGACCACAGCATACCAATCAGCCAGGAGACTGCACAAAGTATGAGCTCAAACAGCAAAATTTGTTTTTTTTCTCCGAGCACATATCAAAGTCAGCTGTTGCACGCTGATATAACTTGTAGCAGCAAGTTTTCTCATGTAAACATAGCCTGACTTACACTGAAGTAACCGGTCCTACAGCCCTCTGCTGAGGGGTAAAGCCATCACTGAGAAGTGGGAAAGCATGACAAGAGTCAGACAATATGCGTGATGATTTACTAATAAAATGATAGAGGAATGAGATTAACTCATAAGCATAATAACGAATTTATTCCATATGATTCAAACCCTGCTAATGTTTAGAATTATCTCTCACAAAAATGTATACAACTCACATCAAGAATTTCCCTCCCAGACCACTTTTTACTAAACAGATTTTCAAAAGCATTTTCTGCTGGGCTAAGCTCTGCTTCCATCAGAATCACTAGCACTCCAGTTTAACTTTGATGGGAGTAAAGCTATGCCAAATCCCACCCACGAATTTTTATTTACTAAATGCACGGTGCTAACGCTGGTATCTCTGCAGCCATACGAAATCAGAGCTCCTGTGGCGTGTCCTTGGAAAAGTGAACTCAGGACTTTCTAGCGATACAGGGCCTCAAATAAGAACCCGTTCCAGCTCAGCACAAATTATCTCTTCATATGAATGGCTTCTCATCAAGTCGTAGTTACAAATGTTTAGGTGAGGATATCGATATTACACTAACACATTCAGGAACCAAAAATAAAGAAATCAGAGAAATCAAACACCAGCAAAGAAAAGAACAATAAAGCCTGGACATGCTTCGCATTCTTTTCTGAATCAGAAGCATTCGCCAGCAGCAGCCGGCTCAGCAGTTCGGACTGCAAGTCTCCTTTGCAATGGTGAGACAGGACTATCAGAATTAAGGAGGAGAGTTAATGCATAAACATGGAATTCAGCAAATAAACAAACAAATAAAAACATAGACGGCTAAACTTATTTCAGCCCAGCAGACCCTACTAACAAGGCACATCTTATCTCTGTAGTCCTAGTAAAAGCACAAAAAGACAACTTATTCCTTTTCAGGACACACTGAAATCGCTCAAAATAAACTGTGGTTTGGTTGGAGATAGAGCTATTGTGGACCATAATTACACACAAAGAAAATGGATATATCTAACATGGAAGCTTTCTACACTGAACTAAAATGCAATAGCGAAGATAATTACTTTGATCCTAAAGTCTTTTCCACAAAGACAAAAATCTTGCCAAGCTCAAAGTTGATTCTGCAATTTATAATGTCTTTTAAGATAACTCATTTCCTCCTGGTACCCCCGACTGACCAGTAAGTCCTAGATTTTTTTAAACAAATTACTTAAGGGGATATGTCCACTTAAAAATAACTTTTTTTTTTTCTTTTTCCCTTTCCTTCTCATCTCTCCTTTTCACTACTGCTACTACAAGTAACACTTAAGATAGAATTACAGAATATCTTGGGTTGGAAAGGACCTTTACAGGTCATCTAGCTCACCCCCCTGCAGTGAACAGGGACATCTTCAACAGATCAGGTTGCTCAGAGTCTCGTCCAACCTGACCATGAATGTTTCCAGGGATGGGGCATCTGCCACCTCTCTGGGCAACCTGTGCTAGTGTTTTACCACCCTCGTCATAAAAAACTTCTTCTTGATATCTAGTCTGAATCTACCCTCTCGTAGTTCAAAACCATCATCCCTTGTTCCTATTATAACAGGTCCTGCTAAAAAGTCCCTCCCCATCTTTCTTATAAGCCCCCTTTAGGTATTGGAAGGCCGCTCTAAGGTCTGCCTGGAGCCTTCTTTTCTCCAGCCTGAACAACCCCAACTCTCTCAGCCTGTCCTCACAGGAGAGGTGCTCCAGCCCTCAAATCATTTTTTGGCCTCCTCTGGAACCACTGCAAGAGGTCCATGTCTTTCTTGTACCGAGCTCTAACTAGAAAATAATAAAGAGAGGGGGAAACAAAAAAAAAAGCTATTGGGGGGGAGTTCCCCTCTAATTATGTTTACTTTTGACAAAATCCTGTACCATTAATTGCTAGAGGTTTTTTTGTCATAGGCATTTTTATATGATAGAAATTGAATACAATAATAACAACAGTAAAAGTCTTTTTGATTGCTTCCTATACTGAAACCATTTAGTTCCTTCCTCTGTTTGATACAGGAAGCTCTAGTGCTGCAGCAAGGAAAAGAAGTTTTTCTTTAACACTATGGTCAACAAGAGCTGATGTTGAATAGTGCACATGGGAGCAGCTGAGGTCAGGGAACCTGAGCCTCTTTAGGGAGGCATCTGGCAGAGATGATGCTTACCAGTTCTTCACTCACACTAAGTTACGTAGTACACAATTAGAGGCATTTCCTAATCCCCTATAACTGAGACACTAGAGACCAAGTTCTTGGAAGACTTTTCTTCTCTGAAAAAATATATCCAGGAACCTTCTGATGATCTGTTGATGTGCCTTATTTCCAATTTGGAAAAATAAAATATGACTTGGTACACAATCCTGCAAAGGACCTTTCCAAGCAGAAACTATTGGATAGCAAAGACAAAAGAGTTTGTAGCTGTATCTATTTTAGCCAGGTACCCCAGGGAAGCAAGACCCATGTGGTTACAAGAAGGGGTGTGTATGTATATACACACACACAC
>NW_009615776.1:36976-44014 GCF_000690535.1 Cariama cristata | reverse complement strand
CCCCGCCTTCGCTGAGGGACCGAGGTCACCGTGGTCCAGGGCCAATTTCTGGGTTTGGTAATTAGGGTGAGGCGTTGTGCTGACTTAACCAGTATTTGTTTACTGGGTTGTTATTACGGTAATGGGGTTCGTGCTTGAAAATTTGATGCTTAGTTAAACATTTCATCTGAAGCATGCCCTTGATTCTGGGAACCAAAACACGGAGAGGAGGTTTTAAAAAGACTCTGAATGCAGATTAATTTTCTCGTGACAGAACGTGCTGTTTTGGCTACCCTGCGATGAGACCTCTAGCATTTACATAAACAGATGGAAACGCAGGTTCAACTTTTTATAAGTGTCCCTCTCTTGCTGAAATGCTGTGTGGTGCTCAGTGAGGCAGTATCGGTAAATGAGACAGGGTTGGGTTTCTTTTTGCTGTTTCACTAGAAATCAGAACTGAATTTTATGGCGAGGCGTCTCCCCCCATTAATGCTGGTGAGGACTAAAAGGACCGATGATATTCGGCACCCATTAAGATGATGCTGTGTCCAAGCTTCTCTGCTAGAGCTGGTGTTTCTCGTTTGTTTGGAAGAGGGTTTGAACCGTGCCTACGTGATGGGTTTGGGTAACAAGACTGAATGATAACTAGATACTGGGAGGGCAAAAGAAGCAGTAAGAAGGACGAATCTTTTTCTCTCGACTGAGAAATTTTGGGAGCATTTTTTAATGGTGACTTCAAGCCCCCATAGCTCTGAGGTGGTTTCGGGGACGGATGGGAAGACCTGTGTAGCCTTGGTCTCACTCGCCGTCTGTGCAAGATACACGGGAGAGAAACTGAGTCTGCACTGCTGGGATCTTGAGCACACGCTGTATAAATTTCTTATCCTTTGACCCAGCTCTTTCCATTATATAACTGAGCTGTTTCTTCGCCTCAGCCAAAGTAATCCTAGAGACAGCGATAAACATCCCCTCTGTTCCTAATAAGTGACATATTTCTAGTAGCAACTGAAAGCTGTCCAGCCAAGCTGGGCTGTCTTCTGAAAGGCAGACTTGGAGCATACCGTAAATAGCAACCCTTCCCTTACAGAGCATGAAGAAAGAAATGTACTGCACGAAGCAAACCATGTAGTTACTTCTATTATTGTTGCCATTATTAATCATTACTGAATTGTGGGTTTGTTGTTATTTTTAAATGGAAATAAAAATAACATATACTGCTTTCCAGGTCTTCTACCTTGGTGATTACAAGCAGAGGGGTTTTTCAGTCAAATACATGAAGCATTGCACTGTAACTTAACCTTCACTGCCTGAGGATTTTGTGGGATTCTTTGTATTTTGGGGAATTGATGACAAGTTCCCTCTGAAAAACATGGATCTAAAGTCTCACACTGTGTACACAAGAAGTAAAACACCCGACGTCTCCCATAGCTTTGAAAATCTAGGCTGCATCAGACCGGTGTGTCATCTGGCACCCTGGCTCTGACTTCTCAAAGGAAAATGCAAGAACCCGCATAGTGGATGAATATGGAATAACACTGCCTGGGGAGGAAGCTTTCGTTCTAAACCTCCTGTCATTAAAGATCAGGGGGGGTTTTTTGATCATTAAGGCTCTACTTCTTTTCAAAAATGCTTTTGTTGTTAAATCCCATCCAAAATACTGTGTGTGGTAATCCCTATCCTTATAAATGTCTCATCTTCTCTGAAATTCATGCTAAGCATTTATCACCAGCTATCTATGTTTATTTTTAATGTTATTGCCTTCCAGTTTCATCAGGTATATGTATGTGTTTGAATTATGAAAATAGGTAAATAAAAATGATTTAACTTCTCTACCCTGTTAGTTTTCTGTGTTACAGCCCCATCACATCCTTTCCAGCTATGCATTTTTACTACGTTTTTCATGTGAATATCTCTATACCTCTAAGCTTTTCAGAGTCCCATCTATTTTTGTTACATTTGGGGTGTGACAAACAGAACATGCCATTCCAAGTGAAGACCTAATCTTAACATATATAGTGACGAAAGAACATTTCATTGTATACAGTATTTCTTATGCGTGCCTTTATCTTTTTATTGGATCTACTCGTGCAATGATCCACAGAAGTATTGACATTAAACAAATATTCTGAGTGGTTAGATAATTACGACAAACTAACGTATGTGTAGTTCAGATCATCCCTGCCAGTGCACATTTCATTGCCAATACCGAATTTCACTTGGGACCACAATGCCGATGCATCTAAGAGGTCTGGTGACTCCAGTTCCCCGTACAGATTTCTCTGGATGTCATTAAGACTCATCTGTATTTTGCTACCACAATGCTCACATTCTTTTCTACACCCATAATAAATATTTTTAACTACACAAAGCTTTGTATTCCTAACTGTTCTCCATGCTGAGAATTGCAATTCAGCCTTTGTCTGTCGTATCAGTCCCTATGCCGTATCTCATCTCACAACTACTTAGTTTACACTACGTAGTCTTTTTGATGGTGTATCAAAGACTTTCTTTTTCCCAAAGGTTTTGTAATATAGCATATAAAATTGTGTATCAAGTATTTTTTAATTTAAATATGACAAGACACCTTTCTCCATTAATTGTCATCTTCAAATAGTTTGAGACGCAGACTTTGCTCTGTAGAACAGCCACGCTGATTTGACGCATTTTCAGATTGTTTTATGACTCTCTTTTTTTCATCACCCTCATTTAGAACTTTCTGAAGCAGTTTTTCTTGTACTTGAATAAATTTTGAATTATCTGGATTACCCCACGGGAATTTATTTTTATTGAGACCTAGCCACCAGAGAAGGCAACGGAAATTCAGCCTGTTAGGACACCAGAGACTTACTGTGATGGTGTATAGCCTTTGTACTCCTGAACTATAAATATCCTTGAAATGAAAAGCCTTTCTCTGTGATTATTATTAACTTAAACAGCTACCATTAAAATACACATTCATCACACAATCTTCACAAACTTCACTTACATCAACACAAAGAATTCCCCGCACCAAAGTCAAAATAACGCCATCACAGCACTGACAGAGGTGGATGGTTTACACACGCTCCGCCCCTTGTCCCTTCACCACTTTACAACAACAAAGATGCTCTATAGTTACTTGATGAAGTGGGCCAGAACCGGCAAGATGCATAGGTGTTCACGCACTGCCCTTTATGATTTGAAGTGATACCAAGAGATCTCGGCTGACTTCGGGAGGCTCTAGATTTCCCAAGCAAGTTCTGCAAGGAAGCATACTATTTCCTTTTCCTATATGCTGTCTTCAGAAAGACTTTCCCCCTCCTCATAAGGCATGCAACGAGACAAGCATTTCTCTCCTGAGGAGGAATAGGGTGAGGAATACAATATTTTGGGGGAAAATAGGAAAAGGCTGATATATAAACCCATTTTTAGGCATGAAGTACAACCAAAGGGAAATGCTTCCGGAGATGTATAGCTCCACAAACGCAATTACTTCTACCAAATTCACATCTCACAGGAGTTAGAGCTAGGCATTTATGTACCTTTGCAAGATTAGGACTCACTGTTAGGAAAATAAGATTGATTCCCTTCTCTCCCCATGGCCTATTTCACTTCTTATTATCAATGGGGAAAAAGAAAGGAATTAATACGTATGTACTTTTATATTCCCATATATTCTGAATGTACCTATATAATCCTTGTGAGATCATACTAAAGAAAAAAAAAGTATTTTGCAAAGCTTAGCATGTAATTTAAAACTAATAAATATCTGCTTATCTAAACACACAGGCAAATGTCTGGTTTTGTGCAAGGTGCTCTTGATTTCAGTGTAGTTGCATATGAATTAGTTGCTGGTATAACAGGGTTGAGGTTTAAATGTGTATGTTCACATTATGGAGTTCTTTTTAACTGTGCAAAGAAGTCTTAAACAGTTATTAAATATTATGTTTGTACAAAATCTTTTATGGGTGAGTGCTAAATATGAAATCAGAAATTGCATTAGAAACACTAATTGTCTTTTAGAAAAGCAACAATACGATATTCTGCTTTCACGATCACCGAGCAGTAGAAAAAGAGGCATTTGTGCAAATAAACACGACACTTGTAATCTGACTGATGTGAGGTGAAGAGGCTGCATATGGCATTGAACAGAAAGTCATTCCTGCCTTAGAAAGTACTCCTGTAAATGAGGTAGCGCTAAATTTTGGTATTTCAGCCTTATCGTCCATTCCTACTGAATTTGTAAACGAGCTGAAGATCTGTGGTTCTGTTTCAATGTTACATTCAAAAATATAATGAAGAAAAAGACTGAAGTCCAAAGAGGCTTCAGTTATGTTGATGCTTATACAGGGTGGACTGCTCAGACACAACCAGACAAGAAGGAGCTCCAAACATACTTTGGTCGCTTGAATCACAACTCTAAATAAAGTGCGATTTCTACTTTGCAAATCCTAAAATGAGACTTGGGACTTATAAATACACCTAAAGCTAAGCATTTGAACACGGACTTCTAAGCATATTGATGTTGTTCTGCTCAACATTGCATAGTTTAAACAATCATTTTTCAAATTGACTCAAACATTTGAGAACCAAAGTCCTTATTGTACTTTTGTGTGATTTCCACTCGTAAGCATTGCTTTAGAGCAGTCACATTTAATAATTCAAATTATTTTATCAATCATACACACGTACGTAGTCCAAGCTACATGCCAGTGCAACTTTGCTGTAGGTAAGCTGTGGGAGCTACCACAGGAGACAAAGAAGGAGGCCCACTAAAGGTCTCCCAAACTATTTAAATGAATGCTACCCACTTCTGACACCTGGTAGCTCATTTGGGTGTTGATGGGCTTCCACAGTCAACATGTAAAAAGTAGAACGTGGCTAAGTCACTTAGGCCTTGTAACATGTTTGCTGAACTTAAGTGTAGTCTGCACTGAGGTCTGAAAGGGTGGCAGTAGCCAGTCTTGAGGTCGGCATTTTCCCATGGGGTACGTAGGAGTGTTCTGGGTACGAGGGTACTCTCTCAAGGCATTCACTTTCTTCTGTATACTTTCAAAGTAGAACCCTCCTACGATCTCTAAGACTTACACCCCAGTTCAGATGCTCCTCGGTATTCAAATGCCGTGTGCTCTTAAGAGCATACTTGAGTAGGTGCCTGAAGGACTGTGTCCAGATGACAGGTTTGCTCAGGTACACATGAATGTTTGCTTATTTATGACTATGTGTGCAATGATTTTGCTTATGTGAGAAGCCAGACAAGTTTTCTGGCTGCTTTTTCATCAGATGACATCAATTATTGATCAATAATGTCTGAAGTTTTATCCGCATGCGTAAAATCCTGTCATGATCACAACTGAAGACAGCATGTCTCTATGTCAGCTCTAAATAACTATTGAATTCTGAATAACTATTGAATTTGGTCTCCTTGCCTGTCTCCCTTTCACTGAGCATTGCAAGATACAGGTTTGCAATCAGAATACAAATTTTGCTTCATATTTCCAAGCGTTACTAACCATTGCTATTCCAAAAAAATAGTATGTATCACATAGTTCTGAAGTTGGATAGTTATATCCAGATTCAGTAAAACTAAGGGTAAACTGTATTATTCCAAATACATATAGATATAAACAGATTATTTCACACACTGGTAAAATCCACTTACAGCATTACAAGATTTTTTTTTTTCATTTTCGTACTGAAATATTTCTAAGCTATTTATATATGAAAATTCTATGGCTTTGAAACTGCTCTTCAGGGAAATGAAGCTCAGGTGAAGGTATTTAGGGGATGGCAGCATAATTTCACTACCAATATTTGCAACGTACCTAGCAGTTAACAGTCTGAATGCAGACTGTCTATCCAATAGAGATACTAAGATTAGTTACAATAGATATTTGAGTGGAATATTTACATTTATTGAGTTTGGAGTAGAAAAATAGCATTTCTTGATTTACTTTGATGTCATAGGTATTTTATGTTTACTGAAGAATGTTACTAAGAACTTTGGCTCATGAGTATGTTTGATTGAACTAGACTTTTTTACATACCTGTGACACTTCAGCTTTAGTCTTCTGGTACTCCAGTGCATACAGAGCAGTAGTAATGCTGAGACAATTACATAGCTACCAGCTTTCATTTAAGTTCAAATTCAGCAGAAGAGAACAGGAATCATATTGACAGCACCAGCCTCCAAAGAGCATTGTCTTCAGGCTAAACTGAGATTACAGTTTAATTGGTCAATGAAATCCATCTAAGAAGATATTGCAAGCAAGTCCATAGGTTAGAGGAATGTCAGAAATCTAACAGGAGGAGAGGAGTAATTGGGAACTGAAGAGCAGACACAACCACCCAGGATGAGGTACTGGAGCACATGTGCTTCTACTATATACAGAGTATCTGTCCTCTCTAACCCTGACTCACCACTTTACGTTTCCTCTCATTTGTCCTTGTCCTGTCTCTTCCCTAGTCTTCCTCTCTTTCACCTCTCAATTAATTAGTTACCACTTCTACTGCACTAATTATTTAATTAAAGTCTTGCCCTCCTAATCTTATCTTTCCACACTTGATTTAAGTACTAGCTTTCCAAATACACCTCCTTGCCTTCATAACTGGTCCTTCAATACTCCCTAGCACTCAGATTTCTCTCCTCTTTGTACTTTGCCGGGTCTTATTTCCCGTCAGTCTCCAGCCCAGATTTGCTTACCATGGCAAACCTTTTTTTCTCATTATCATCTCACAGAATGAGACTTTTCCACAACTTTACTCAGCCTTTCATTGCACTGATTTGTTCGACATAGGCTAGAAGAGTGAATTGATTGGTGCTACAGACCCAGCATCCACACCTTGGATATGTTGGAGGAGATCTTTCGGTATACTTCCGTAAGAAAGCATCCACACCTTGGATATGTTGGAGGAAATCTTTCGGTATACTTCCGTAAGCAAGTTCAAATTCTGCCAGACAACTATGAGATGATAATCAATGGTAAGACACATGCTTCAAAGGGTATTTTTCTTATCCAAACTAAAACCCTAATGTAAACATACCCACTATCTTGTCTGCCCCATCAGTTATGACACTCT